>NW_026511076.1:5000-15000 GCF_027579735.1 Bombina bombina | reverse complement strand
ACACCTCCAAGACAACCACTGCCTTGCTAAAGAAGCTGAGGTTAAAGGTGATGGACTGGCCAAGCATGTCTCCAGACCTAAACCCTATTGAGCATCTGTGGGGCATCCTCAAATGGAAGGTGAGGGAGCGCAAGGTCTCTAACATCCACCAGCTGCATGATGTCGTCATCGAGGAGTGGAAGAGGACTCCAGCGGCAGCCTGTGAAGCTCTGGTGAACTCCATACCCAATAGGGTTAAGGCAGTGCTGTAAAATAATGGTGGCCACACAAAATATTGACATTATGGGCCCAATTTGGACATTTCCAATTAGGGGTGTACTCACTTTTGTAGACATTAATGGCTGTGTGTTGAGTTATTTTGAAGGTACAGCAAATTTACACTGTTATACAGGCTTTACACTCACTACTTTATATTGTAGCAAAGTGTAATTTCTGCAGTGTTGTCACATGAAAAGATATAATAAAATATTTACAAAAATGTGAGGGGTGTACTCACTTTTATGGGATAATATATATATATATATATATATATATATATATATATATATATATATATATATATATATATATATATATATATATATATATATATATATATATATATATATATATATATGAAAACTGAGGCGGAGAGGGGGGATGAGAGGCAGACCAGTGTGCGGCCGTGGGAGGACCTGAGAATGCCCATGAAACAGCCATTTTGGAAGAGATTGCAGAGTTTGTGGGCAGTGGAGGCTCATCCATAGGAACACAGCCACACATGAACCCCCTGAAAAAAAAAGAAAGAAAATACATTTTTTGCTGAATAAATATAATTTCTCCAATAGCCCCCCTATAGGAAAAATTATATTTATTCAGCCAAAAAAAATGTTCCAGTCTAGACTGTCCAGTTTAATAAAATATTTTTTTCTAAGTGCCTGCTGCGCCGCAGATTAAAGAGCCTATACCTTTGCTAATCGCACAATTTTCAGTGTGCGAGTTGGGCCATTTCTATGGGCGGGCAGCAGAGGGAGCACTTTTTTTTTTTTAGGAGACCGGCCATCGCCCCATAGCAGACATATTGCTGGCCTGAGCAGCTTCTCCTTTCACAGGCCCTCCCTCTCCTCCTCCCGTCTGGATCTGAATGAGAGCAGGGGGATCGGCCGCATATCTAAAGCGCAGCGGGCCAAGGGGAGTGTGAGAATATCCAGCTAAAGTAAGAGGGGAGTGACGGCGTGTGGGGTGGAGAGCTCCGATTACTGAGAGACTGTGATTTGCTTTATCCTGGGAGGTGCTCAGGGTCGCTGGAGGCCCGGGCATTTCACGTGTACCCTGGGGAGTGAGCCTTGTAGACTAAGGAAAGTAGGGACCATATACCCCTGCAGGCAGGACCCAGGGAAGCAGGGACACTGCATGTGGGGTACAGGGAGCAGTGACCAGGAAAGCAAGGCCTTGAAACACAGGGACTAGTGAGAACAGGAGCCGGGTATCATATATCCATCACCTGGGACAGCACAGAGGATTAGAAAGAGCAGTAACAAAGAACCATATACCCATCACTTGTAATCACATGCCCATGGCAGTGCTAGTGAGTGGAAACAATGGAAGAAATAAAACATTTTGACAAACTATAATAAATCAGGGTTTGTTTACAGTATACACATTCCTGTGTGTAGGGACGTGGGAGGGGGAAATGGGGGCACACTGTGGACTATTTATTCCTTAGAATAGGAAACACAGGGGAATTGCCAATAGAGCAGGAGGTGGGACTATTTATACATTCCCCCCAGGACTTAGGCAAGAAAGAGAAGGAATTAGCCATGATTAGGGGTGCCGGCTCTTCCGAGCTACTAGCCTGACTCCAAAGCCATTCTCCCTTAATCCTGTGAGCTGCTAGCCTGACTCCAAATCCCTTCTCCCTTAGTCCTGTTATATAAATGGGAATTGTGAAAAAAAAAACTAGGTATGATACTTTACCACATAGGTATTTAATACATTTTTGGTGTGATACATTTTTTTTATTTTTATATATATATATATATATATATTTTTTTTTTTTATTACATAACTTGTCCGTGAACCCCCATTTGAATAACCCACGAGCCGCCACTGTGAGTGGGAGTCATCTGGGAGTGGTGTGGCGGTGGTCAAGCGGTGGGACAGCTCAAAGTTGTGAGCAATAAAGTGAGTATTGTACAAAAACTTTAAAGTGCCTTTTTTTTTTACTTCTGTGATGCATAACATTGAGTTTGATAACATTTTACAATATATTTTATTTGTATATGTTCATTAAGCGTTGCTTGTAGGATGTATTGTGAAGTGAATTGTAAATAATATATTCAACACGTTACAAAAATATATATAAATAATATCTACTACTCTATCATCTATCTAGTAGATAGATTATAGAGAATTAATTATATAGAGTTACTTACTAGATAGATGATAAATGTAATTATTATATTTATTTAATATATAATTTAGTTGAGTCAAGTGTAGATTCCCAGAAGATAGATCATCAATCATGATTACACAGTGGTGCAGTGAACAGCATTTTTTTTTATTATTATATTTTTCCTCTAATTAGAAGTGTTAATTTTAAATTTACATTACCATTACCCCTATTATACCAGTTTGCAGTCCAGTAGTGTACCATAACAGTACACAAATCATTTTTTTTATAAGTAATCAAAAATTATCTATATTCTGTAATTGATGTTCCCAAAAAAGTAATTTTTGTTTAATCATTTTTTTTATTTGGTCATTCTTTATGGGCGGATGCTGCTGCTGCTGCTGCAGTGCAATGCAAGTCATTTTTATAAAAAAAAAAATTAAGAAAAAAGAAACATTGGAATAATTTTTTATTGTAAGCTGTAATGCAAGTCAGCTTGTTTTCTTTATCATCGCTGATAGGCTAGTGCAGCAATAATAAGAAATCATTGTGCATTTTGGTGAGCCAAAATATCCAAAATAGCATGATGCTTAAATGTGCAATCTGCATTCATTGTGTCAGGTGTGCAATGCCCTATTAACCTGTCCATGTGCATTGTATAGCAGCCCTGAAGTATGCCTAACCAATTGTGTTTAAGAAATAAGAAAATAGCTAAGCTACTAATAAAAGTCAATTAAATTGTGAATGTTGTTTAAAATAGCATGCTCTATTGCTCTTGATTGATTTAGAAGTTGAACACAAAATACATTAATTAATTAAATGAATTAAAAAAAAGTGTCTTTTACTTGTCTCTCCCAGTCCATTACTGTTTGTGTGTTGTCTTTCCAAAAAGTAGAACTTGTCTCCCCTGACCACCCCTATTCTATGTTGTCTATTTTTCCTCCCTCCCACCACCTTATTCTAAAAATCTTTTATGTTCATTGTTCAACCAACTGTGTGTCGTCTCCTACTAGTATCAAGTTCACCAAAGTCAGCCAACAGCTGTTGTTCCAGATTGCAGCCTGTTTCTGCTTCTACAACAGCAAGGTCATCCTGCAAGTGCACTGCAACTCTGCAAGGCTAGCCTGTGTCTTCTACAACAGCAAGGTCAGTCATCCAAAGTCAGTGTTTTCTACAACAGCAAGGTCAGTCCTCCAGAGCCAGTGTTTTCTACAACTGCAAGGTCAGTCTCCTCCAGTGAAAGCCAGTGTTGCCTCAGTCTCAATTAAACATGATGATGAGCAAGCCCATTGTTGTCTTCTTTATATTCAATTAATTTCAAGTGTAAGCTTGTGGTCTCTTGCCTCTTCACAATCAAGGTGACTGCATCATCATTAAGTCAAGTATTGTCTTATTTATATTCAAGTGCAAGCCTGTGGTCTCTTGTCTCTCAATCCAGGTGATGTCACTACATAATCAAGCCCATTGTTGTCTTCTATATATTTAAGTGCAGCACGCCTGTGTTCTCTTCAATCAAGGTGACTGCTTCATCAAACACATTGTTGTCTTCTTTATATTCAAAATCATTTCAAGTGTAAGCCTGTGGTCTCTTGTCTCTTCTCAATCAATGTGACTGCATCATCAAGCCCATTGTTGTCTTTTTTTATATTAAAGTGCAGTAAGACTGTGTTCTCTTCAATCAAGGCGACTGTTTCATCAAGCACATTGTTGTCTTCTTTATATTCAATTTCAAGTGTAAGCCTGTGGTCTCTTGTCTCTTCTCAAATCTCAATCAAGGTGACTGCTTCATCAAGCCCATTGCCGTTTTCTTTATATTCAAGTGCAGCAAGCCTTTGTGTTCTCTTCAATCAAGGTGACTGCTTCCGCTGATTCATCTCTGCAACTTGAAGAAGCTACACTAGCATCATCAGAGCTAAGCTAACAGCTAACTGCATCATCAATCAAGGCCGTTCAATTGTTGTCTGTCTTTCTATTCAAGTGCAAGCCTGTGGTCTCTTGTCTATCATTGTGCCACGGATGCCACTAATACTGGCAGTGTGTGCGGTAGTATAATCTCCTCATTTCCTGTGGCAGTTTGCAGTGTGTGCGGTAGATTCCGGTAGTTTAAATCTCATTTTTTGTGCCAGCTGGTATTTTGTGTGGCACGCTGTACATAAAATGCAAGATGAGTTCTGAAGAGCGGTCCGTGTCCAACAATAACGATGATGATGTTGATGTTGCTAATGAATTGTTGGTGCCAAAAAAATATTCAACATCAGTTGTTGGGGAATATTTTGGATTCAGAAAAGATGATGTGAAACAGAACCAAGTAATCTGCAAGACTTGTGAAACGAGTGTTGCAGCAAAACGAAGTAACACATCAAACCTGTTCCAGCACCTTAAACAGCGGCATAAGAAAATCTTTGAACTATGTATGGCCAAAAAAAAAACCTGATAGAGAAAAGACAACACAAACAAGCTGTGAAGCTAAAGTTGAGCAGCAACAATCAATCATAAAGGCATTTGCAAACACAGTAACATCACCATATGCGAAGACCTCTAAAAGGCATAGAGAATTAACCAACACTATTGCATATTATATATGCAAAGACATGGTGCCTATATACACGGTTAGTAAAGAAGGCTTCAAAAGAATGATACACACACTCAACAAGAAATACCAACTGCCATCTCGCTATTACTTCTGGAGAAAACGAAGTCAGTGTATCATATGTGAAACCAGTTCTGCATCTACTAAACCAAAAAAAACTGGCTCTGGAGGATGATGATTTTGACCTTACCAAGATACTGAAATCCAAAATTCTTGAATATATGAATAGAAATTATGAAGATTAAGATACTCAAGATCTGCTAGATATGGCATCATTCGTTGATCCATGATTCAAGACAACCTACATAAATGCAGATAGAATTACAAGCATGAAGGCCAGGGTGATGTCTGATATGGTCATTGTGTCTGAGCAGCAAGTTGTGCAGAATCCAAGTCAAGCAATCAGCAGTCCCCCATGCAAAGTAATAGATGAATGTAGAAGAAGAAACCGTGCCATAAATGCCATAACCAGGGCAGGTTCCAACTTCCAATGTTTTGTATTGTATTCTCTCTTTTAAATTTGAAAAATGTACTCTGTCTTACTGTACTATGCTGCAGTGCTGCTGCTATTAGTTGATGCAAGGATGTTAAAAACAGGTTGCAGGATATACCTTGTCAATGCCACATCCCTCATGTTTTCCTGGATATCCACTCAGCTAAATTACTAACACATAAAGCAGTGTGCATTGTACTACCTTTACTACACTTAGAAACACAAATCATCAGTAAGTCAAATCCATCAATCATGGACAATGTGGTAAGAACTGGCCAATAGCTAATTTAATTTCAATTAGCTTTGTGTGTCTTGAGTTCACTTGTTTGTATTATGTACTCTAACTATATTAGTGCTCTGTTATGCACTACAGAATAGCTGTGTGATGTAATATGACAGGCAGTACAGGATGTCAAGATTGACCTTGTCAGTGCCACATCCTTTGTGTTTTCCTGGTTATATAGTCACTCAGCTAAATGACTAACACATGAAGCAGTGTGCATTGTACTACCTAAATTACTACACTTAGAAACACAAATAATCAGTCAAATCAATCAATCAATCAAATCAGTCAAAAATCAATCAAAAATCAATCAAATCAATTAGTCAGTCAAAAATCAAGTCAGCAGCAGTTTTCAGGTTTCTCCATGCATACACTGCTTCATTTGTTACTCATACCACAGCTAGACTGACTGCCCAGTGCCCAAGAAAACATGGACATGGACAATGTGGTAAGAACTGGCCAGCTAATTTAAATTTGAATTAGCTTTGTGTGTCTGGACAGTCAAACTGTGTGTGCATTGTACTACCTTTAGTGTATACTTGTAAACAAATCATACTGCTGTAAATTCAGCACTTTTCAGGTTTCTCCATGCATACACTGCTTCATATGTTAATCTTACCACAATTAGAATGACTGTACAAGAAAACATGGCAATGGTGTATCAGAAAACCTAAGAACTGACTAGTTGCTACTATGTAACCACAGCACAGGCAGCTAATTTTATGGTTTCTATTTTTATGCTCCAAGAGTGTATTGGATATTGAGAAACATGTACATTAAGATTATGTAGTGTTAAATAAACTTTTTATTGAAAAATTACTATAAGAAAATCACGATCCCCCCCATATCGCCCAGCCCTAATACATACATACATATACACACACACACTATATATATATATATATATATAGCTGGGGTTCAGGATCCGGTGTGTATCCTCACTTGTCCACAAGACTTAAACCAGCACAAAGAGATTTGAATAATCACCTTTAATGTATCAAAACATTCGCCTAGATTACGAGTTTTGCGTTAGAGGCTGTGTGGTACTAACGAGCAGTTAATGCTTACCGCACACTTACAGACAGGGCTGGTATTACGGGGTTTTACAAACCCGGCGTTAGCCGCAAAAAAGTGAGCGTAGAGAAAATTTAGCTCCACATCTCACCTCAATACCAGCGCTGCTTACGTTAGCGGTGAGCTGGTAAAACGTGCTTGTGCATGATTTCCCCATAGGAATCAATGGGGGAGAGCCGGCTGAAAAAAAACCTAACACCTGCAAAAAAGCAGCGTAAAGCTCTTAACGCAGCCCCATTGATTCCTATGGGGAAAATACATTTATGTCTACACCTAACACCCTAACATGAACCCAGAGTCTAAACACCCCTAATCTTACATATATTAACCCCTAATCTGCCGCCCCCGACACCTGCATTATATTATCAACCCCTAATCTGCAGCTCCAGACACCGCCGCCACCTACATTATACTTATGAACCCTTAATCTGCCGCCCCCAACATCGCCAACACCTACATTTTATTTATTAACCCCTAATCTGACGCCCCCTATGTCGCCGCAACCTACCTACATTTATTAACCCCTAATCTGCCGCTCCCAACATCGCCGCTATAATAAAGTTATTAACCCCTAAACCTAAGTCTAACCCTAACACCCCCTAATCTAAATATAATTAAAATAAATCGAAATAAAATTACTACAATTAACTAAATAATTCCTATTTAAAACTAAATACTTACCTATAAAATAAACCCTAAACTAGCTACAATATAACTAATAGTTACATTGTAGCTAGCTTAGGGTTTATTTTACAGGCAACTTTGTATTTATTTTAACTAGATAGAATAGTTATTAAATAGTTATTAACTATTTAATAACTACCTAGTTAAAATAAAGAAAAATTTACCTGTAAAATAAAACCTAACCTAAGTTACAATTACACCTAACACTACACTATAATTAAATTAATTACCTAAATTAAATACAATTAAATAAAATTATCTAAAGTACAAAAAAAACAAACACTAAATTACAGAAAATAACAAATTACAGATTTTTAAACTAATTGCACCTACTATAATCCCCCTAACAAAATAAAAAAGCCCCCCAAAATAAAAAAAAGGCCCTACCCTACACTAAATTACAAATAGCCCTTAAAAGAACCTTTTGCGGGGCATTGCCCCAAAGTAATCAGCTCTTTTACCTGTAAAAAAAAAAAAAAAAAAAAGTACATATACACCCCCAACATTAAAACCCACCACCCACATAACCAACCCTACTCTAAAACCCACCCAATCCCCCCTTAAAAAAACCTAACACTAACCCCTTGAAGATCACCTTACCGGGAGACGTCTTCACCCAACCGGGCAGAAGTGGTCCTCCAGACGGGCAGAAGTCTTCATCCAGACGGCATCTTCTATCTTCATCCATCCAGTGCGGTGAGGGTCCATCTTTAAGATATCCGACGTGGAGCATCCTCTTCTGTCCACGGCCGACGACTGAATGAAGGTTCCTTTAAATGACGTCATCCAAGATGGCGTCTCTTCAATTCCGATTGGCTAAGTCTAACCCTAACACCAACACCCCCCTAAGTTAAATATAATTTTAATCTAACAAAATTAATTAACTCTTATTAAATAAATTATTCCTATTTAAAGCTAAATACTTACCTGTAAAATAAACCTGAATATAGCTACAATATAAATTATAATTATATTATAGCTATTTTAGGATTAATATTTATTTTACAGGTAACTTTGTAATTATTTTAACCAGGTACAATAGCTATTAAATAGTTAAGAACTATTTAATAGCTAAAATAGTTAAAATAATTACAAATTTACCTGTAAAATAAATCCTAACCTAAGTTACAATTAAACCTAACACTACACTATCAATAAATTAATTAAATACAATTCCTACAAATAAATACAATGAAATAAACTAACTAAAGTACAAAAAATAAAAAAGAACTAAGTTACAAAAAATAAAAAAATATTTACAAACATTAGAAATATATTACAACAATTTTAAACTAATTACACCTACTCTAAGCCCCCTAATAAAATAACAAAGCCCCCCAAAATAAAAAAATGCCCTACCCTATTCTAAATTACTAAAGTTCAAAGCTCTTTTACCTTACCAGCCCTGAACAGGGCCCTTTGCGGGGCATGCCCCAAGAAGTTCAGCTCTTTTGCCTGTAAAAAAAAAACATACAATACCCCCCCACAACATTACAACTCACCACCCACATACCCCTAATCTAACCCAAACCCCCCTTAAATAAACCTAACACTAAGCCCCTGAAGATCTCCCTACCTTGAGTCGTCTTCACCCAGCCGAGCCAAATTCTTCATCCAAGCGGAGCAAGAAGAGGTCTTCCATCCGGTAGAAGTCTTCATCCAAGCGGGGCAGAAGAGGTCTTCCATCCGATTGAAGTCTTCATCCAAGAGGCATCTTCTATCGTCATCCATCCGGAGTGGAGCGGCAGCATCCTGAAGACCTCCGACGCGGAACATCCATCCTGGCCGACAACTGAACGACGAATGACGGTTCCTTTAAATGACGTCATCCAAGATGGCGTCCCTCAAATTCCGATTGGCTGATAGGATTCTATCAGCCAATCGGAATTAAGGTAGGAATATTCTGATTGGCTGATGGAATCAGCCAATCAGAATCAAGTTCAATCCGATTGGCTGATCCAATCAGCCAATCAGATTGAGCTTGCATTCTATTGGCTGTTCCGATCAGCCAATAGAATGCAAGCTCAATCTGATTGGCTGATTCAATCAGCCAATCAGATTTTTCATACCTTAATTCCGATTGGCTGATAGAATCCTATCAGCCAATCGGAATTCGAGGGACGCCATCTTGGATGACGTCATTTAAAGGAACCATCATTCGTCGTTCAGTCGTCAGCCAGGATGGATGTTCCGCGTCGGAGGTCTTCAGGATGCTGCCGCTCCGCTCCGGATGGATGACGATAGAAGATGCCTCTTGGATGAAGACTTCAATCGGATGGAAGACCTCTTCTGCCCCGCTTGGATGAAGACTTCTACCGGATGGAGGACCTCTTCTTGCTCCGCTTGGATGAAGAATTTGGCTCGGCTGGGTGAAGACGACTCAAGGTAGGGAGATCTTCAGGGGCTTAGTGTTAGGTTTATTTAAGGGGGGTTTGGGTTAGATTAGGGGTATGTGGGTGGTGGGTTGTAATGTTGGGGGGGGGGGTATTGTATGTTTTTTTTTTA
>NW_026511075.1:72500-84339 GCF_027579735.1 Bombina bombina | reverse complement strand
TCTCTTGCACTTCCTGTTGGGGAGGAGTAATATCCCAGAAGTAATGATGACCCGTGGACTGATCACACTTAACAGAAGAAACCAAGGCGCAAAATAACTGCCCATAAACTGAGAAAAGTCAAGCGTGCAGCTGCCAAGATGCCACTTGCCATCAGTTTGGCCATATTTCAGAGCTGCAACATCACTGGAGTGCCCAAAAGCACAAGGTGTGCAATACTCAGAGACATGGCCAAGGTAAGAAAGGCTGAAAGACGACCACCACTGAACAAGACACACAAGCTGAAACGTCAAGACTGGGCCAAGAAATATCTCAAGACTGATTTTTCTAAGGTTTTATGGACTGATGAAATGAGAGTGAGTCTTGATGGGCCAGATGGATGGGCCCGTGGCTGGATTGGTAAAGGGCAGAGAGCTCCAGTCCGACTCAGACGCCAGCAAGGTGGAGGTGGAGTACTGGTTTGGGCTGGTATCATCAAAGATGAGCTTGTGGGGCCTTTTCGGGTTGAGGATGGAATCAAGCTCAACTCCCAGTCCTACTGCCAGTTTCGGGAAGACACCTTCTTCAAGCAGTGGTACAGGAAGAAGTCTGCATCCTTCAAGAAAAACATGATTTTCATACAGGACAATGCTCCATCACACGCGTCCAAGTACTCCACAGCGTGGCTGGCAAGAAAGGGTATAAAAGAAGAAAATCTAATGACATGGCCTCCTTGTTCACCTGATCTGAACCCCATTGAGAACCTGTGGTCCATCATCAAATGTGAGATTTACAAGGAGGGAAAACAGTACACCTCTCTGAATAGTGTCTGGGAGGCTGTGGTTGCTGCTGCACGCAATGTTGATGGTGAACAGATCAAAACACTGACATAATCCATGGATGGCAGGCTTTTGAGTGTCCTTGCAAAGAAAGGTGGCTATATTGGTCACTGATTTGTTTTTGTTTTGTTTTTGAATGTCAGAAATGTATATTTGTGAATGTTGAGATGTTATATTGGTTTCACTGGTAAAAATAAATAATTGAAATGGGTATATATTTGTTTTTTGTTAAGTTGCCTAATAATTATGAACAGTAATAGTCACCTGCACACACAGATATCCCCCTAAAATAGCTATAACTAAAAACAAACTAAAAACTACTTCCAAAACTATTCAGCTTTGATATTAATGAGTTTTTTGGGTTCATTGAGAACATGGTTGTTGTTCAATAATAAAATTAATCCTCAAAAATACAACTTGCCTAATAATTCTGCACTCCCTGTAAATACTTACCTGTAAAATAAACCCTAATATAGCTACAATATAAATTATAATTATATTGCAGCTATTTTAGGATTAATATTTATTTTACAGGTAACTTTGTATTTATTTTAACCAGGTACAATAGCTATTAAATAGTTAACTATTTAATAGCTACCTAGTTAAAATAATTACAAAATTACCTGTAAAATAAATCCTAACCTAAGTTACAATTAAACCTAACACTACACTATCAATAAATTAATTAAATAAAATACCTACAATTATCTACAATTAAACCTAACACTACACTATCAATAAATTAATTACATACAAATACCTACAAATAAATACAATTAAATAAACTAACTAAAGTACAAAAAATAAAAAAGAACTAAGTTACAAAAAATAAAAAATAATTTACAAACATTATAAAAATATTACAACAATTTTAAGCTAATTACACCTACTCTAAGCCCCGTAATAAAATAACAAAGCCCCCCAAAATAAAAAAATGCCCTACCCTATTCTAAAATACAAATAGAAAAGCTCTTTTACCTTACCAGCCCTTAAAAGGGCCTTTTGCGGGGCATGCCCCATAGAATTCTGCTCTTTTGCCTGTAAAAAAAAAAACATACAATACCCCCCCCAACATTACAACCCACCACCCACATACCCCTAATCTAACCCAAATCCCCCTTAAATAAACCTAACACTAAGCCCCTGAAGATCTCTCTACCTTATCTTCACCACGCCGGGTATCACCGATCCGTCCAGAAGAGGCTCCGAAATCTTCATCCAAGCCCAAGCGGGGGCTGAAGAGGTCCATCATCGGGCTGAAGAGGTCCATCATTGGGCTGAAGAGGTCCATCATCCGGCTGAAGTCTTGATCCAAGCGGGGGCTGAAGAGATCCATCATCCGGCTGAAGTCTTGATCCAAGCGGGGGCTCAAGAGATCCATCATCCGGCTGAAGTCTTCTATCAAGCGGCATCTTCAATCTTCTTTCTTCCGGATCCATCTTCATTCCGCCGACGCGGAACATCCATCCTGGCCGACGACTTCCCGACGAATGACGGTTCCTTTAAGGGACGTCATCCAAGATGGCGTCCCTCGAATTCCGATTGGCTGATAGGATTCTATCAGCCAATCGGAATTAAGGTAGGAAAATTCTGATTGGCTGATGGAATCAGCCAGATTCAAGTTCAATCCGATTGGCTGATCCAATCAGCCAATCAGATTGAGCTTGCATCTTATTGGCTGATCCGATCAGCCAATAGAATGCGAGCTCAATCTGATTGGCTGATTGGATCAGCCAATCGGATTGAACTTGAATCTGATTGGTTGATTCCATCAGCCAATCAGATTTTTCCTACCTTAATTCCGATTGGCTGATAGAATCCTATCAACCAATCGGAATTCGAGGGACGCCATCTTGGATGACGTCCCTTAAAGGAACCATCATTCGTCGGGAAGTCGTTGGCCAGTATGGGCATTTTTTTTATTTTGGGGGGCTTTGTTATTTTATTAGGGGGCTTAGAGTAGGTGTAATTAGCTTAAAATTGTTGTAATATTTTTATAATGTTTGTAAATTATTTTTATTTTTTTTGTAACAGTTCTTTTTTTATTTTTTGTACTTTAGTTAGTTTATTTAATTGTATTTATTTGTAGGTATTTGTATGTAATTAATTTATTGATAGTGTAGTGTTAGGTTTAATTGTAGATAATTGTAGGTATTTTATTTAATTAATTTATTGATAGTGTAGTGTTAGGTTTAATTGTAACTTAGGTTAGGATTTATTTTACAGGTAATTTTGTAATTATTTTAACTAGGTAGCTATTAAATAGTTATTAACTATTTAATAGCTATTGTACCTGGTTAAAATAAATACAAAGTTACCTGTAAAATAAATATTAATCCTAAAATAGCTACAATATAATTATAATTTATATTGTAGCTATATTAGGGTTTATTTTACAGGTAAGTATTTAGCTTTAAATAGGAATAATATATTTAATAAGAGTTAATTTATTTCGTTAGATAAAAATTATATTTAACTTAGGGGGGTGTTAGTGTTAAGACTTAGCTTTAGGGGTTAATACATTTATTAGAGTAGCGGTGAGGTCCGGTCGGCAGATTAGGGGTTAATACTTGAAGTTAGGTGTTGGTGATGTTAGGGAGGGCAGATTAGGGGTTAATACTATTTATTATAGGGTTATTGTGGCGGGAGTGAGGCGGATTAGGGGTTAATAACTTTATTATAGTAGCGGTGAGGTCCGGTTGGCAGATTAGGGGTTAATAATTGTAGGTAGGTGTCGGCGACGTTGGGGGCGGCAGATTAGGGGTTAATAAATATAATATAGGGGTCGGCGGTGTTAGGGGCAGCAGATTAGGGGTACATAGGGATAATGTAGGTTGCGGCGGTGTGCGGACGGCAGATTAGGGGTTAAAAAAATTTATTAGAGTGGCGGCGATGTGGGGGGGCCTCGGTTTAGGGGTACATAGGTAGTTTATGGGTGTTAGTGTACTTTAGAGCACAGTAGTTAAGAGCTTTATGAACCGGCGTTAGCCCAGAAAGCTCTTAACTCCTGGCTTTTCTCTGCGGCTGGAGTCTTGTCGTTAGATTTCTAATGCTCACTTCAGCCAAGACTCTAAATACCGGCGTTAGAAAGATCCCATTGAAAAGATAGGATACGCAAATGGCGTAGGGGGATCTGCGGTATGGAAAAGTCGCGGCTGGAAAGTGAGCGTTAGACCCTTTCCTGACTGACTCTAAATACCAGCGGGCGGCCAAAACCAGCGTTAGGAGCCCCTAACGCTGGTTTTGACGGCTAACACAGAACTCTAAATCTAGGCGTATATTATTTAAAATGATTTTTTCTTTAATTAATAATTATGATGTAGATCTGCTTAGCCTTGATGCATATATCCATTGCCAATAAACTTACATTATACTCACATTATGAATACAATTGATTATTTAAAAGGTGCAGTAAAACACATTGAGAGTTGTATTTAAAATGTTAACATGTACTATACTTTAAATAATTTATTTTCCTGTTTTAATGCAATTTAGCTCTCAATATTGCATTAATACAGGGAAAATGAATTAAATTATTTAAACTGCAGACTCATGGATATATATATATATATATATATATATATATATATATATATATCAGGGACGTGCAGTCATAGGAGGCAGGGCCTCCCCTGCCATATGGGGCTAATTTTAATTAAATTTGAATAAATAAAAAATTGCAGGAAAAAAAAAAATATCACAATTTTTCCCCCCCATGTAACGCTATTGAGAGGCAAGTACAGGACCACTTCTCTCCATAGCACTACACGGACAAAGAAAGGAAGTCCCCAGCACTCACGAATATTCTTCAGAAAATGTAATTTCACATAGACAAAAGTATTTGTCTATGTGAAATAAAATTGTCTGAAGAATATTCGTGAGTACTGGGGACTTCCTTTCGTTGTCCTTATTGCTGGGGGACTTGGCAGTGTCCTCAGGTCCTACATGCACCATACTAACATTGTGCTGTTCTCAAATTTTTTCATTTGCATAGCACTACATGGGTCATAGAAAAAGTTGTGCTAGAGCGCCACCTGTGTGCTGTCAACATATTAGCACACAAAATTGAGACCAATAGGAGGCATCCCTCTTGATGCCTCCTAGCAAGGGAGCCAATCAGAGATGGTCATGTTCTCCTGGCAATTGACAGCACCAGGAGAACGTGACCGGCGATGTTTGACTCCCTGCGCATGCTCAAACCAACGATCTCACCATGGTATCCCACCACTGAGAGGGAAGAAGGAGCCTGTTTGGAAGAAGCAGAGATGAGTGTGCTCTGTAAATATGAAAACGTGTTTGCAGCTTTTGGCTACAGTCTCTACACCAACAGCGGAGCACAGAGTGAAACCCCCTAGATGGCATCATGAGGGGAGGGGTCTTGTGGCGTCCCTTTCAAATCCCCCCCCTTGTGACAGTGGACCAACATCAAAAGTTCCAGCACCTCTCTTCTAACTACATGCTGCAAACGTTCTAAAACAACAGTAGTAGAGAAAAGCAGCAGCACGGTTAAAATTGCTCATTATATTTTTTCCCTGTTGGTTTTAAGATGCATTTTGCAATTTTAACCTTGCTGCTGCTTTTCTCTACTACCCTAGTGACAATAGGACGTGGGTAGGAGGAAGCTAGCACATCTGAGCGCCTGACCCCAGCAGCACGACCCTGGTAGGAATGTATATCCCATACGTCACTAGCTCATGGACTCTTGCTAATTACATGAAAGAAATCATGCTGTGCTGTTTCCCTGCATACTCAGTAAGAAGCCAGTTTGTAACTTGTTGAACCCGCCCCTCACCCAGTCTCTTACGTTGTTACTTGAATTAAGTGTGCTGCTTCTGTATGCATACTATAATCCCTTCTGCAGTTTATCTGGAAGGTCATGGTGCACACTTCTTTGGTGGTGGGGGGTGGGTGTTCTTGCCGTTCATTGTTTAATTTGTTTAACCGGTGCATTATGTGTTGCTTTAAGCAGTGAAGGTCTCCCTCTTCCTCATAGTACAACTCCTGACAGGAACCAGAGATCCTTTTT
Organism: Bombina bombina; assembly: GCF_027579735.1. NCBI lineage: Eukaryota > Metazoa > Chordata > Amphibia > Anura > Bombinatoridae > Bombina > Bombina bombina. The sequence goes on along the minus strand of NW_026511075.1, from coordinate 78,497 downwards.
TTTCTATGGATAGAGATTTATCTTCATATGTCAATCCCTACATTCCTCCACCTGCCCTGTCTTATGTTTAACTCTTTGGCTTCAAAATGACAGCTGAGGTACTAAAATTGTAAAGAGCTCTTACTTTAAAATGTCCTTACTTTTTCTTAAAAATAAATAAATACAAACATAGACATGTCGTTACCCCGGGTACTAGAGATTTTCAAAGAATATGGGAAAGTATCTAACTTCAAGTTAAATCTCTCAAAGTCTGAATTATAGGCAAATTATAAACAACTGGAAAAGAATTTGGTAAATGATCTGTCTAATTGGAAAAATAAAACAATCTCTTGGTTGGGCAGGATTAACGTCATTAAGATGAACGTTTTACCAAGACTCCTATACCTTTTACAAACGACGCCCATACCTTTGCCACCTAAATACTTAATGAGAATTCAAAACATAATAGAGCATTATATCTGGGGGGACATATGACCAAGAATTCCAAGAAAAACGCTTTACCTACCAAGAGGCAGAGGAGGGCTGGGACTACCAAACATAGTGGTATATAAGCAAGCGATCGTGCTACGTACTTTGCTTGATTGGTGCCACAACGATTATAATAAAATATGGGTACAATTAGATTGTGCCATTTTGGGCACAGGAAACGCAGGAGGTTTGGCATGGCTAGCGAAAAAGGATAGACCAAAGACGGTAGGAACCCACCCACTATATATAGATTTTTTCACTACATGGGATAAACTTGTGGACACTTCAGAAAAGATCTCATCACACTTTTCGCCCATGACACCAATATGTCAGAATCCTGCACTGCCTTGGAATTACAAGGGCGCAGACTTAGACCACTACCTCCCCATTAAAACACAAGTGTTCAAGATTTTGACTGACGATGGTAAAATGAAGTCCCTTGAGAACATTAAAGAGACTGAGATAGGTGACAATATGAATTGGCTTAGGTATTCACAGGTACACCACTACCTTACGACACACAGGCATAAGCATAATTTCCTCAGGCAGACCACTGCATTTGAAACTCTTTGCTTACGGGAAACCCCCACAGGCCACGCTACATCTATTTTATATAAAATACTGATACTAGAAGACGCGCAAACCTTACCCACATTCACCAGAGCATGGGAGAAGAAGCTACACACAGATATCGAACTACAGGAGTGGCTAGTAGCATTTCAGACCATAAAAACATAATTTATGTAAGAACTTACCTGATAAATTAATTTCTTTCATATTAGCAAGAGTCCATGAGCTAGTGACGTATGGGATATACATTCCTACCAGGAGAGGCAAAGTTTCCCAAACCTCAAAATGCCTATAAATACACACCTCACCACACACACAAATCAGTTTAACGAATAGCCAAGAAGTGGGGTGATAAGAAAAAAGTGTGAAAGCATAAAAAATAAGGAATTGGAACAATTGTGCTTTATACAAAAAATCATAACCACCACAAAAAAGGGTGGGCTTCATGGACTCTTGCTAATATGAAAGAAATGAATTTATCAGGTAAGTTCTTACATAAATTATGTTTTCATTCATGTAATTAGCAAGAGTCCATGAGCTAGTGACGTATGGAATAATAAATACCCAAGATGTGGAACTTCCACGCAAGAGTCACTAGAGAGGGAGGGATAAAATAAAGACAGCCTATTCCGCTGAAAAATAATCCACACTCCAAAATAAAGTTTTAATCTTATAATGAAAAAAAACTGAAATTATAAGCAGAAGAATCAAACTGAAACAGCTGCCTGAAGTACTTTTCTACCAAAAACTGCTTCAGAAGAAGAAAACACATCAAAATGGTAGAATTTAGTAAAAGTATGCAAAGAAGACCAAGTTGCTGCTTTGCAAATCTGATCAACCGAAGCTTCATTCCTAAATGCCCAGGAAGTAGAAACTGACCTAGTAGAATGAGCTGTAATCCTTTGAGGCGGAGTCTTACCCGACTCGACATAAGCATGATGAATCAAAGACTTTAACCAAGACGCCAAAGAAATGGCAGAGGCCTTCTGACCTTTCCTGGAACCGGAAAAGATAACAAATAGACTAGAAGTCTTTCGGAAATCTTTAGTAGCTTCAACATAATATTTCAAAGCTCTAACTACATCCAAAGAATGTAACGATCTTTCCTTAGAATTCTTAGGATTAGGACACAATGAAGGAACCACAATTTCTCTACTAATGTTGTTAGAATTCACAACTTTAGGTAAAAATTTAAATGAAGTCCGCAACACCGCCTTATCCTGATGAAAAATCAGAAAAGGAGATTCACAAGAAAGAGCAGATAACTCAGAAACTCTTCTAGCAGAAGAGATGGCCAAAAGGAACAATACTTTCCAAGAAAGTAATTTAATATCCAGAGAATGCATAGGTTCAAACGGAGGAGCTTGTAAAGCCCCCAGAACCAAATTCAAACTCCAAGGAGGAGAGATTGACTTAATGACAGGTTTTATACGAACCAAAGCCTGTACAAAACAATGAATATCAGGAAGATTAGCAATCTTTCTGTGAAACAGCACAGAAAGAGCAGAAATTTTGCCTTTCAAGGAACTTGCAGACAAACCTTTATCCAGACCATACTGAAGAAACTGTAAAATACTAGGAATTCTAAAAGAATGCCAGGAAAATTGATGAGAAGAACACCAAGAAATGTAAGTCTTCCAGACTCGATAATATATCTTCCTAGACACAGATTTATGAGCCTGTAACATAGTATTAATTACGGAGTCAGAGAAACCTCTATAACTGAGAATCAAGCGTTCAATCTCCATACCTTCAAATTTAATGATTTGAGATCCTGATGGAAAAAAGGACCTTGAGATAGAAGGTCTGGTCTTAACGGAAGAGTCCAAGGTTGGCAAGTAGCCATCCGAACAAGATCCGCATACCAAAACCTGTGAGGCCATGCTGGAGCCACCAGCAGAACAAACGAACGCTCTTTAAGAATCTTGGAGATCACTCTTGGAAGAAGAACTAGAGGCGGAAAGATATATGCAGGATGATACTTCCAAGGAAGTGACAATGCATCCACTGCCTCCGCCTGAGGATCCCTGGATCTGGACAGATACCTGGGAAGTTTCTTGTTTAGATGAGAGGCCATCAGATCTATTTCTGGAAGTCCCCAGATTTGAACAATCTGAAGAAAAACCTCTGGGTGAAGAGACCATTCGCCCGGATGTAACGTCTGGCGACTGAGATAATCCGCTTCCCAATTGTCTATACCTGGGATGTGAACCGCAGAGATTAGACAGGAGCTGGATTCCGCTCAAATAAGTATCCGAGATACTTCTTTCATAGCCAGAGGACTGTGAGTCCCCCCTTGATGATTGACATATGCCACGGTTGTGACATTGTCCGTCTGAAAACAAATGAACGATTCTCTCTTCAGAAGAGGCCACGACTGAAGAGCTCTGAAAATCGCACGGAGTTCTAAAATGTTGATTGGTAATCTCGCCTCCTGAGATTCCCAAACCCCCTGCGCTGTCAGAGACCCCCATACAGCTCCCAAACCTGTCAGACTCGCATCTGTTGAGATCACAGTCCAGGTTGGAAGAACAAAAGAAGCCCCTTGAACTAAACGATGGTGATCTGTCCACCACGTCAGAGAGTGTCGTACAATCGGATTTAAAGATATTAACTGTGATATCTTTGTATAATCCCTGCACCACTGGTTCAGCATACAAAGCTGAAGAGGTCGCATGTGAAAACGAGCAAAGGGGATCGCGTCCGATGCAGCAGTCATAAGACCTAGAATTTCCATGCATAAGGCTACCGAAGGGAATGATTGAGACTGAAGGTTTTGACAAGCTGAAACCAATTTCAGACGTCTCTTGTCCGTCAGAGACAAAGTCATGGACACTGAATCTATTTGGAAACCTAAAAAGGTTACCCTTGTCTGAGGAATCAATGAACTCTTTGGTAAATTGATCCTCCAACCATGTTCTTGAAGAAACGACACAAGTCGATTCGTATGAAATTCTGCTAAATGTGAAGACTGAGCAAGTACCAAGATATCGTCCAAATAAGGAAATACCACAATACCCTGTTCTCTGATTACAGATAGAAGGGCACCGAGAACCTTTGAAAAAATCCTTGGAGCTGTTGCTAGGCCGAACGGCAGAGCCACAAACTGGTAATGCTCGTCTAGAAAAGAAAATCTCAGAAACTGAAAGTGATCTGGATGAATCGGAATATGCAGATATGCATCTTGTAAATCTATTGTGGACATATAATGCCCTTGCTGAACAAAAGGCAGAATAGTCCTTATAGTTACCATTTTGAATGTTGGTATCCTTACATAACGATTCAATATTTTTAAATCCAGAACTGGTCTGAAGGAATTCTCCCTCTTTGGTACAATGAACAGATTTGAGTAAAACCCCAGACCCTGTTCCAGAACTGGAACTGGCACAATTACTCCAGCCAACTCTAGATCTGAAACACATTTCAGAAATGCTTGAGCCTTCACTGGGTTTATTGGAATGCGAGAAAGAAAAAATCTTCTTGCAGGAGGCCTTACCTTGAAGCCTATTCTGTACCCTTGTGAAAGACTGTGAATCGAATTGATCCAAATTTCTTTGAAAAATCGTAATCTGCCCCCTACCAGCTGTGCTGGAATGAGGGCCGCACCTTCATGTGGACTTGGGAGCTGGCTTTGGCTTTCTGAAAGGCTTGGATTTATTCCAGACTGGAGACAAAAATGACGCCCACATTTTTTAGCGCCAAAAAAGACGCCCACATTATTGGCGCCAAGAATGACGCCACATCCGGTGACATCGACATTTTTGGCGCAAAACGTCAAAAAAATGACGTAAACACGAACAACTTCCGGCGAAAAGTATGACGCCGGAAATGACAAAGAAATTTTTTGCGCCAAAACAGTCCGCGCCAAGAATGACGCAATAAAATGAAGCATTTTCAGCCCCCGCGAGCCTAACAGCCCACAGGGAAAAAAGTCAATTTTAAGGTAAGAAAAAATGATTTATTCATATGCATTATCCCAAATAATGAAACTGACTGTCTGAAAAAAGGAATATTGATCATCCTGAATCAAGGCAAATAAATGTTTAAACACATATATTTAGAACTTTATATAAAAGTGCCCAACCATAGCTTAGAGTGTCACAAAAAATAAGACTTACTTACCCCAGGACACTCATCTACGTGTAGTAGAAAGCCAAACCAGTACTGAAACGAGAATCAGTAGAAGTAATGGTATATAAGAGTATATCGTCGATCTGAAAAGGGAGGTAAGAGATGAATCTCTACGACCAATAACAGAGAACCTATGAAATAGATCCCGTAGAAGGAGACCATTGAATTCAAATAGGCAATACTCTCTTCACATCCCTCTGACATTCACTGCACTCTGAGAGGAAAACCGGGCTCCAGCCTGCTGCGAAGCGCATATCAACGTAGAATCTAGCACAAACTTACTTCACCACCTCCATGGGAGGCAAAGTTTGTAAAACTGATTTGTGGGTGTGGTGAGGGGTGTATTTATAGGCATTTTGAGGTTTGGGAAACTTTGCCCCTCCTGGTAGGAATGTATATCCCATACGTCACTAGCTCATGGACTCTTGCTAATTACATGAAAGAAACAATCATCCATCTCAACTAGGGTACAAGAATCAAGCTATAAATTCTTATCGAGATGGTACCTGACCCCTGTCAGGTTAAAGCAAATTTACAAAACAACCTCAGGGAAGTGTTGGAGAGAATGTGGGAACGAAGGCACGTTAACCCACATATGGTGGGAATGCCCTAGCTTAGATAGGTACTGGACGGAGATACTTGAGTATGTGCGAGTAGCAACAGGGAAGTCTTTGCAGAATAATCCCAAGACCCTATTATTTCTTTCGCTACCCAGCCTCGACAGCAAGGCTGCGAAAGCCCTTAGGTTAGTCATGTTGAATGGGGCAAAAATGCTGATCCCCAAACATTGGAAGAACAAAGTTGCACCATCAGTTGAGGAATGGAAAA
>NW_026511075.1:0-67500 GCF_027579735.1 Bombina bombina | reverse complement strand
GCTAAGCCCTCAGAGCGTTGAATATCGCTCGAAGTTACAATATATTTATAGTTAGATTCGACTCCTCCCGAGTCCATCTGCCCTGTGCCATTCTGGCACCCCAAACAGCTCCCCATCCTGATAGACTGCAATTGTGATCACAATCTCCCAAGATGGTCTCAAAAAGTATGTTCCCTGTGACAACTGCCCTGGTTGGGTGCACCAAGACAGGGACTTCCTCACCGGTCTGTCCAGAGATATCTGTTGGGACAGTTCTAATTGATCAACGTTCCATTGTCTCAACATGCACAGCTGAAGAGGTCTGAGATGGAACCTAGCGAATGGAATGACATCTATGCTGGATACCATGAGCCAGATCACCTCCATGCACCTGGCCACAGATGTCCTGGAGGATGTCAAAAGAGCTAGACAGTTGGACGCAAGCTTGCAACATCTCTGATCTGTCAAGAATATCTTCATGTCTGAAGAATCTATTATCGTACCAAGGAATTCCACCCTGTTGATGGGGACCAATGAACACTTTCCTTCATTTATCTTCCACCCGTGGGACCGAAGGAGAAGGAGAAGAGCTCTCGAGTAATCCTCCGCAAGACTGTAGGATGGAGACTGGACAAGGATATCGTCCAGGTAAGGTGCCACTGCAATCCCTCTGCGTCTCGCTACTGTGAGAAGAGCTTCCAGAACCTTTGTAAAGACTCTTGGGGCGGTCGCCAGACCAAAAGAAGGGCCACAAACTGGAAGTGCTGGTGTAGGAAAGCAGCTCTTAAAAACTTAAAGTGATCCTTTTGGATTGGAACGTGAAGGTATGTGTCCTTCAGGTCTATAGTCGTCATGAATTGCCCCTCTTGAACCAGGGGCAAAATTGACCTGATCATCTCCATCTTGAAAGATGGAACTGACAAAAACTTGTTTTGGGCCTTTAGGTCCAGAATTGGATGAAACGTGCCCTCCTTCATTGGGACCACGAAAAGGTTTGAATAATACCCCAGACCTCTTTCATCCGGAGGGACTGGGACGATGACCCTGAGAGATGAGAGATCCCTCACACACCCCAGGAAGGTGTCTCACTTTTCTGGTCTTGAAGATATGTTTGACAGGAGGATATGACTTGAAACCTATCCTGTAACCCTGGGCTACGACCTCCAGAACCCAAGGGTCTATAACATCTCTTCTCCAGGCCTCCACAAAAAGAGATAGTCTGCCCCCTACCTGATCCGAGGACAGGTCGGGGGCCGCCCCTCCATGCCAACTTTCACTCGACAGGCTTCTTGTTCTGCATGGACTTGTTCCAAGAGTAAGGTGGCTTCCAAGATCCCTTGGGTTGCTCAGACTTTGCGGCAGGCTGCTGGCGCTGAGACTTGTTCACACGAAAAGGATGAAAAGTAGACTCCTTAGGATTAGCCTTCTTATCCTGAGACAAGAAGGCACCCTTGCTACCCGTGACCCTAGTTATGATAGAATCCAGGCCCGGGCCCTTTGAATGGGAGGGAAAGCAAGCGAGACTTAGAAGTAATGTACGCAGACCACGACTTTAGCCACAGAGCCCTGCGGGCTAAAACCGAAAAACCTGATGTTTTAGCATTCAGACGAATAATCTGCATGTTAGCATCACAGATGAATGAATGCGCTACCCTTAAGGCCTTGATTTGTTCTAGAATCTCATCAAGGAAAGACTCCACCTTGACCATGGCTGATAGAGCGTGACACTAATAGGTAGCCGCACCAGCCGCCGCCGGTTAAAAAAGGAACCCCATGAGTTGGAACATCTTCGCAACATGGACTCCCATCTTTTTATCCATGGGTTCCTTGAAAGAGGAGCTATCCTCTAGCAGAATAGTCGTTCTCTTAGCGAGCGTGGACATAGCACCATCCACCTTAGGGACGGTTCCCCACAATTCAAGCTGCGCATCCGGAACGGGGAAAAGCTTTTTAACAGAAGAAGAGGGGGGAAAAGGACAAACCAAGTTTCTCTGATTCATTCTTAACAATGTTAGCCATCTTAACTGCAACCGGGAAGGCCTGGGGCACTACCCTGTCCCCGTAAACCCTTTAGTTTAGGAATCGAAGGTTCCTCCTGTAGCTTCGGTTCTGGAACCTCCAACATAGCAAGCACCACTTTCAGCAGAAAGCGCAAATGCTCCATCTTAATTTTAAAATCTGGTTCCTTCGCTGACGGAGGCCTAGAAGTAGCCGATTCCGACCCAGAAGCGTCATCCTCCGATAACTCGGAGTTGTCCTCCTCAGCGGATAATCTGTTTGAGACATCAAGCGGAGTCGAAGACCCCTGAGATGGATAGTAGTGCCGTACCTTCTGCTTGCGCTTAGTACTGCGAGGCATCGCATTAATGGCCACAGAAACCGCCGTCTGTAACTGATCGGCGAATTCTGGAGGCCAAAGGACCCCTCCTGCAGGAGGATTAGTAGTGCCCTGGGGAACTGCTTGTGTAAAGAGATGATTGTAGGGAACGCACCTCACAGGGCGGAGAACCCTCTGAGGTGGACGGTTCAGTCATACTAAATACTTTATTCTTTTTGGATATAGCAATGTCAAAGCATGTGGAACAGAGATGCATAGGCGGTTCGACTGGAACCGCTTCCCAATATACACACTTAATAGATTTAGATAAAGAGGGGGTATCCTCTAATATATCAGAGTCCTCCATAGCTTGCGCCTTTATTACAGACTTGAGAAAAAAATAAATGGCACCTTTATATCCCAATGGCCAGGGCACTCGCCACATCCTATGACCCGGACTACGAGAAACAGCTTTTGTCTCCTCCGATGCAGGTCGAGAAAGAGGAAGTTACAGAGGCCACACACGGTCACATGGAGTGCCATGCAGGACTGCCCCTGCACTCGGGAAACGGCCCAAAAAAAAAAAAAAACGCATCAATCTCTCGCTAATGAACTGACTGTTCCAGACAGACAGAGCCTCATCTCACAGTGCATCAGAAACACAATAAACAATATTATGCATAATAAAATCCCCCCTGTTCAATAACCCCCTTCCGAGGGAATTACCCTAGATTCTATAAAGATAAAAGGAGCCACACTGTGACCCTGTCTTCTTGCGTTATTAAATATATATATATATAAATGAAATGATCTTACCAGAATCAACACCGCAGAACAGGAACACGGCCCTACAAGTGTGACAGGGTAGTAGCATTGCTCCTGACATGGACTTGAGAAAAGAAAAGCAGGCAGTGAAACTCATCAACGCTGATTGCTAATGGAGCTGTTAAACTGAGTCTTGATGGAATCGCAGAAAGACTCTCCCTGCATCTCCGGACTCTAACATTCACCCATGCTCTCACTGAGAGGCTGACAGGACTACTTAAAACTCCAGTCCCATTTCAAAGAGTACTACCCTCCATAAGAGACTACTCCGAATCTTCCGACACTTCTCTGACAACCTCCTGTGACGAAAGGCAAAGAATGACTGGGGGATGAGGGGAGTGGGGGAGGTATTTAAGACTTTGGCTGGGGTGTCTTTGCCTCCTCCTGGTGGCCAGGTTCTTAATTCTCACAAGTAATGAATGAAGCATTGGACTCTCCTCCCATTCAGATGGAAAAAGGGTTTATTGTGTCTCTTTGAGCACGTTGGAAGTAGCACACTTTTTACATATTGAAAGTAAACACATTCACTCGAACACAAATGATATTAATGAGCGTCGGGATAGCGGGACTTCAGAGCTCTGGTTAAAGTGAAAGTAAATCCATGCGCTTTACAAACGCTAAGATTTACTATTGAAACAAATAAAGGGGACTTTCAGTCATGAAGTATAAGATACTTCATGTAGAAAGCTCCTTTATTTGATTCAATCGGTCACCGTTTTTACCTTGTACAGCAGCCCACGGCAAAAAAAATTTGGCTAAGAGGTGACGTTTTCACCTCTTAGCCAATAGCCGTGTGGTAAATACGTCTTGGTGCCCAAGGAAGTCAGATTTACCGCACGGCTATTGGCTAAAAGAATTTTTTTTGCCGTGGGCTCCTGTACAAGGTAAAAACAGCCATTGATTGAATCAAATAAAGGAGCTTTCTACATGAAGTATCTTATACTTCATGAATGGAAGTCCCCTTCTGTAAAACACTAGGATTTACTTTCACTTTAACCAGAGCTCTGAAGTCCCTCTATCAAGCCCAGGACCACGACAAGGTCTCCCCCTTCCTGGGACCCTAAACCAGCACCCACACAATGCATACTTTTAAACAAACCAACTGGGAACCTCCCAGGGTGACGCAGGCTTTTGTAACCTCCCCTTTGTAAATGCAATACACAGGAATGGACCGCACTCACAGACTGGACTGGGTACACATCCTAAGCCACAGCAAACTCCACAACCCTGAACACTGACAGACAGGACAGCTGCACTCAAAATAACACTATTCAATAAAAAATAGAGAGAGAGAGAGAGAGAGATACACTCACAGGAACAAACAACTGGCTCAATACCATTGTTAGCCTGTTGTATGGCGATTTACCACCTGGGTGCTGCTTTTTAGCTCAGTAATGTTTTTCACAGAGTAGAACTTTCCTGTAGTATATCAGTCTGATCCCGCCTATTACGGTCAGTCCAGCGCCGAAATACCAGGCAATTCCTCTCTGAACAAGGAATACAGCAACCCCAGACGATCGTTTCGGCTTTCATTGGGCCTCGTCAGTGAGGTGTAGCCATATTCCTCTAAGCACACTGAGCAAGGAGTCCACGTCTGGTTGCCCCTTTTTCCCATAGGGAGACTAAATACATACAGAGAGAAGTATATATTTATATGTGAGTACATATGTATTTTTATATTTATATGTGTATATATATATATATATATATATATATATATATATATATATATATAAGTATTAACAGTCATATATACACAATAAACACACAAATAGATATGTATGCAATACATATACAGACATATATAAGTGCATTGGAGCCCTTTGCAGTCAAGTAGATGAAAACAAAAATTATATATATATATATATATATATATATATATATATATATATATATATATATAAAATGTGTATTTATGAATACATAGAATATATTCTTCTATGTGAAGACTATTGGAATGTGAAATATTAATATTTCATGTCAGGTCGTTCACTAACCCGACATGCACAGAATGCCAAAGTTTGAATATCATAACTGCATTAACGTATTCCCCCATAGACTACAATGGAGCGTGAAAACTCAAAATAAATAAATAACACCCTTGGACTACTAGGGTTCTTCAAACCATGGGTCAGAACCCATTACTGGGTCGCAACACCATGTCAGTTACATCCATGCATTGAGCCACTGATGGCCGAACAGTAGACTGTAGAAAGAGGCAAGAAGAGAGAAGTTTGGATTTTCTGACCTCCGTCAGAAAAATCTTCAAAGATACAGAATCTATGATGGTCTCTAAGAAACCCACCCTTGTAGCTAATACAAAGGGAACTCTTCTCCAGATTCAGTTTCCATCCATGGGAACGTAGAAAAGACAACAAGATCTCTGTATGAGAGTTTGCTTGTTGAAAGATGGCGTCTGAACCAATATATCGTCCAGGTAAGGCGCCACCTCAATTCCCTTAGACCCGACAACTGCCAAGAGAGCCCCCAAAACCTTTGAGAAAATTTTGGGAGCTGTGGCAAGGCCAAACGGAAGGGCAACAAACTGAAAGTGCTTGTCTAGAAAAGCGTATCTCAGGAACTGGTGATGATCCCTGTGGATGGGAACATGAAGATACGCGTCCTTCAGGTCTATGGTCGTCATGAACTGACCCTCTTGGACCAAAGGAAGAATGGAACGAATAGTTTCCATTTTGAAGGACGGTACCCTAAGAAACTTGTTGAGACACTTTAGGTCTAAAATGGCTCGAAAAGTTTCCTCTTTTTTGGGAACCACAAACAGATTTGAATAGAATCCTAGACCCTGTTTCCTCAATGGAACTGGAACAATCACTCCCAAGGAGGAAAGGTCCTGAACGCAGCTTAAGATTGCCCCTCTTTTTACCTGATCCGCAGATAACCTAGAGAGGAGAATTTTGCCCCTGGGAGGACGAGATTTGAATTCTATTTTGTAACCCTGAGATACTATGTCCACAGCCCAAGGATCTGGGACATCTCGTATCCACCCTTGACGAAACAAGGAAAGTCTGCTCCCCACTTGATCCAATCCCGGACCGGGGGCAGACCCTTCATGCTGACTTAGTCTCAGATGAGGGCTTTTGTGATTGCTTCCCCTTATTCCAAGTCTGATTGGGTCTCCAAGATGACCTGGATTGCTCCTGCTTGGAGGAGGAAGAGGAAGATTTTTGACCCTTGAAGTTACGAAAGGAACGACAATTAGAACTCTGACGTCCCTTAGGTCTATTCTTCTTGTCTTGTGGTAGAAAGGACCCCTTTCCACCCGTAATTTCAGAAAAGTTCTCCGCCAGACCAGGACCAAACAGGGTCTTACCCTTGTAAGGTAGTGACAGGAGCTTGGACTTGGAGATAACATAAGCTGACCAAGATTTCAGCAACAGAGCCCTGCGGGCTAGGACAGTGAAGCCAAACATATTGGCTCCTAGTCTAATGACTTGCATGCTAGCATCAGAGATAAAGGAATTGGCTAGTTTGAGAGCTGTAATCCTATCTTGGATCTCCTCCAACGGAGTCTCCTCTAAAATCAATTCGGATAAAGCATTGCACCAATAAGATGCTGCACTTGTTACTGTGGCAATACAAACTGCAGGTTGCCACTGTAGACCCTGATGAACATACATTTTCTTTAAATAAGCTTCCAGCTTTTTGTCCATGGGATCCTTAAAAGAACAGCTATCCTCAATAGGAATCGTGGTTCTCTTAGCCAGAGTAGAAATAGCCCCTTCTACTTTAGGCACCGTGCGCCATGAGTCTCGAATGGAGTCAGCAACAAGAAACAAACGGGAGACGGGACACTCAGAAAAATGTTTAGGATTTACTTTTGTGCTTCTCCATCATGGAAAAAGCAGATAAAGGCTTAGGATACCGCAAAAGATATCTGCGCGGCAAAATCTATTGGCAAATAAACTCCTCCAGGAGGCTGAAAGGAACTGCAGGGTAGCTGTTGAGGCATGGGTCGTGTGAGGAGAAAGCTGTGGCACTGCCTGAACAGCATCATCCTGAGAGACATTAGGCTCAGAAACAAGTAATTTGTCTTTACATTTTAAAGCTTTTTTCTAAACATGAGGAACAAAATTGCATAGGTAAGACAATTTGGTCCTCCAAACATAATAAGCATTTATCAAAAGGAACAGACTCCTGTTCATTATCCATAGCTTATAAAGGCCCAAAAAGTAAGGAATGTCCCTTTAAGAAAAGTTTTTTTCTTCAAAATGCTAGGCAAATAAATAAAAAATGCTCCTCTACACCTCAGAAGCTGGGGTGCCCTTCCGTAACCTTCAGAGACTGAACGAACTAAGGACTCTCCAGTCAGCCAGACGATATCTCACAGCCACAACGAAGAGAAACTCACAGAAATGACACCACTCCGCTCTCAGAAGTGGAAGATCGGGAGGTAACTTGAGCGGCATCAAAAGAAACTGCACAAAAAGGAAAAAAAAAAAGTGCGTGTTTCATACTCAAGCGAAAAACTGAGTAATCGTTTAAAACATTCCCCACATGAAAAAAGTTATGAAATTAATATCATAAAGCCGTAAGGTTAGAGGCCCTCCCAAACCTGTATTTTCACATACAAATAGTGCCTGTGCAAACTGCCCCAAAAATCCTTACTAAAGGATTATAATGTGCCATGAAATAAATGCAGAATTAAAATAGTTAGTGCAAGTCTCCAGTACCTAGAAGACAAAAGCACTTACCTGCAAATCTAGCTGTCGGGCAGGAAGACAGCTCACAAGGCGTGAAAGGACACATACTCCTTACAGAGACCTGTAGAAAAAGAAAGAGCAGAGTAACCAATTCTGGCTTTCTATACAGAGTGCAGCAAATAAGTTAGAAAACAAAGCAAGGACCGCCTCGCCACTTTCTAACTGCTTAAAAGCCACCACTACTCTTACTCAAGATATTGACGTAGACACAGCTAAACCCAAATCCTTGCTTGCAGGGAAAAGTACCCGAAAAAGGAAAAAATATCTTCATACACCAACGTCAAGTCCTCTATTTACAGAGGCAAAGAGAATGACTGGGGGATATGAGTAAGGGAAGTGACACTTAACAGCTTTGCTGGGGTGCTCTTTGCCTCCTCCTGCTGGCCAGGAGTGGATATCCCACTACTAATTGGAATGACGTTGTGGACTCTCCATCTCTTAGGAAAGAAATAGTTAATATATATTCTAGGCAGTGACATATTTTTGGTAAATGTATCTCTATGAAAGCGTGGCACACTGAAAAATGCCAGATACTATGTTCCACTAAAATGTTCCAAGAGGAGAGTACCATGATGAAATGTGTCAGATAAACTGTGACAAAACATAACCTATGCCAAGGATATTTCATAAGTGTGTCCAATAAGGAGTGCCACAATAAAGCCAGTCTATGTATTTATTAAAAAAACAACGAGGTGGCATAATTAATATAATTTCCATCATGATATTTGTGAATTAAAAGATATTTTTCTAGCATTGGACTTTGTCATTTTAGCATTTCTTAGGATTTCAGTTGCAATCAGAAACAGTGGATGTTAACATAAACCCTTGAAACCACAGACATATATCTAAGTCCTATATTTTTGTTCTGGTTCATAGATCTAAAACAGATTTTTCAAGACTGGGATACATGATAGTCTTACTTTTTTAAACACACTGGTGGTTTTAAATCAATAATATTTATGTGTTGTGATTTGGGGTACTTGGGGAAAATGTTATACTGCTAGGTATATTGTTACTAGAAAAGGTTAACAGCTACTGTTTTGGATGATTCAATTTATTTGTTGGCCTATGTGCTGAGACCTTGCAAAGATTGTAAGATACCCTTGTATTAATGTGTTAGCAATGTGACAAAACTTTATTTGTAATTTTTGATTTGTATTTGAAATCTAAGTCATTCTTATACACTTTAGAACTTATATATTGCACAAAATGTGCTATTGTGTCTATATATAAATAATCTGCTGTAATCAAACAAGACAGTCATACCCAATATGATATCTTGTATATTTCAACATACCTGTGAAGGACAGGTTCTCAATCTAGTAATGAAAACTTGAAAGTTCTAAACCAGGGTTGCTCTGTCAAATAAATTATTGGTAATATATCATGAAGTTGTAATATAAAAGCATCACAAAGATGTTGCAATAAGAGTGTCACAATAAATCCAAGTAAACACTAATTATGTAAATCCAATAAAGTTGCACTATAAATTCACCAATATATAAAACAAATTGTGTTTCACTATGTGGTTTATTATAAACACTTTTATTGACACTTCAAATAGCTTGAATGTCTTGTTTACTCAATTATTTATTTATCTTTAGTGTAATAATTTCAGCACTTTCTTTTACCACGTTAAGCCACTTTAGATGTACGAAACCACTTTTTTTTTTTTTTTTTAAAGTGTGAAATATTCTGATTGGCTATTACAGATCATGTGATCATGGTATACATACATCAGACCTAAAGTGGAATGCTTTAACACTAACTACTCGATTGAGAACTTGACAGTCTCATAAAGAAAGAATAAATCACTATTATTGGATAAGAAAAAACATGCGACTCAACATATATGTTTCGGCTTCATACTTCGTCAATTGTAAGCCCTCTTTCCAACTTTAAAGATGGTGTTTGGAGAGTCAGTAGGCAGGAAAATAATAGTGTATAAAGGATTTGTAGTGTTTGATTGTATAGCTCTTTTAATAACAACATTTAAATGATTATGTATTTCAAATAAGATTCTCACACAATTAGTAGCGTTTCTACTTATGTGTTTATATCTTTTTAGCTATAATGATTTTAAAATGGCAGCCAGTGCTGGGATAGTAATATCAGCACAGAGCACATATTACAAGTCCTAATTACGAAGTAAGAAAACATAATTTATGTAAGAACTTACCTGATAAATTAATTTCTTTCATATTGGCAAGAGTCCATGAGCTAGTGACGTATGGGATATACATTCCTACCAGGAGAGGCAAAGTTTCCCAAACCTCAAAATGCCTATAAATATACCCCTACCACACCCACAATTCAGTTTAACGAATAGCCAAGAAGTGGGGTGATAAGAAAGGAGCGAAAGCATCAACAAGGAATTGGAATAATTGTGCTTTATACAAAAAAATCATAACCACCACAAAAAGGGTGGGTCTCATGGACTCTTACCAATATGAAAGAAATTAATTTATCAGGTAAGTTCTTACATAAATTATGTTTTCTTTCATGTAATTGGCAAGAGTCCATGAGCTAGTGACGTATGGGATAGCAAATACCCAAGATGTGGAACTCCACGCAAGAGTCACTAGAGAGGGAGGGATAAAAATAAAGACAGCCAATTCCGCTGAAAAAAAGAATCCACAACCCAAATCAAAAAGTTTTAATCTTATAATGAAAAAAACTGAAATTATAAGCAGAAGAATCAAACTGAAACAGCTGCCTGAAGAACTTTTCTACCAAAAACTGCTTCGAAGAAGAAAAAACATCAAAATGGTAGAATTTAGTAAAAGTATGCAAAGAAGACCAAGTTTCTGCTTTGCAAATCTGATCAACAGAAGCTTCATTTGTAAAAGCCCAGGAAATAGAAACTGACCTAGTAGAATGAGCCGTAATCCTTTGAGGCGGGGATTTACCCGACTCTACATAAGCATGATGAATCAAAAGTTTTAACCAAGAAGCCAAAGAAATAGCAGAAGCTTTCTGACCTTTCTTAGGACCAGAAAAGATAACAAATAGACTAGAAGTCTTTCTGAAATCTTTAGTAGCTTCAACATAATATTTCAAAGCTCTTACCACATCCAAAGAATGCAAAGACTTTTCCAAAGAATTCTTAGGATTAGGACACAATGAAGGGACAACAATTTCTCTACTAATGTTGTTGGAATTCACAACCTTAGGTAAAAATTTAAATGAAGTCCGCAAAACCGCCTTATCCTGATGAAAAATCAGAAAAGGGGACTCACAAGAAAGAGCAGATAATTCAGAAACTGTTCTAGCAGAAGAGATAGCCAAAAGAAAAAATACTTTCCAAGAAAGTAACTTAATATCCAGAGAATGCATAGGCTCAAACGGAGGAGCCTGTAAAGCTCTAAAAACCAAATTAAGACTCCAAGGAGGAGAGATTGACTTAATGACAGGCTTGATACGAACCAAAGCCTGTACAAAACAACGAATGTCAGGAAGATTAGCAATTTTTCTGTGAAACAGAACAGAAAGAGCAGAGATTTGTCCTTTCAAGGAACTTGCAGACAAACCCTTATCCACACCATCCTGAGGAAAAAGGGAAATTCTAGGAATTCTAAAAGAATGCCAAGAGAACGTATGAGAGGAACACCATGAAATGTAAGTATTCCAAACCCAGTAATAAATCTTTCTAGACACAGATTTACGAGCCTGCAACATAGTATTGATCACTGAGTCAGAGAAACCTCTATGACTAAGCGTTCTATCTCCATACCTTCAAATTTAATGATTTGAGATCCTGATGGAAAAACGGACCTTGAGATAGAAGGTCTGACCTTAACGGTAGTGGCCAAGGTTGGCAACTGGACATCCGAACAAGATCCGCATACCAAAACCTGTGTGGCCATGCTGGAGCCACCAGCAGTACAAACGAACTTTCCATTATGATTTTGGAAATCACTCTTGGAAGAAGAACTAGAGGCAGAAAGATATAAGCAGGTTGATAATTCCAAGGAAGTGACAACGCATCCACTGCTTCCGCCTGAGGATCCCTGGATCTGGACAGATACCTGGGAAGTTTCCTGTTTAGATGAGAAGCCATCAGATCTATTTCTGGAAGCCCCCATATCTGAACAATCTGAAGAAACACATCTGGGTGAAGAGACCATTCTCCCGGATGTAAAGTCTGGCGACTGAGATAATCCGCTTCCCAATTGTCTATACCTGGGATATGAACCGCAGAGATTAGACAGGAGCTGGATTCCGCCCATGCAAGTATCCGAGATACTTATTTCATAGCCTGAGGACTGTGAGTCCCACCTTGATGATTGACATACGCCACGGTTGTGACATTGTCTGTCTGAAAACAAATAAAAGATTCTCTCTTCAGAAGAGGCCAGAACTGAAGAGCTCTGAAAATCGCACGGAGTTCCAAAATATTGATTGTAATCTCGCCTCTTGAGATTTCCAAACCCCCTGCGCTGTCAGAGATCCCCAGACAGCTCCCCAACCTGAAAGACTCGCATCTGTTGAAATCACCGTCCAGGTTGGATGAAGAAAAGAGGCCCCTTGAACTAAACAGTGGTGATTTAACTACCAAGTCAGAGATAGTCGAGTATTGGGATTTAAGGATATCAATTGTGATATATTTGTATAATCCCTGCACCAAAGGTTCAGCATACAAAGCTGAAGAGGTCTCATGTGAAAACGAGCAAAGGGGATCGCGTCCGATGCTGCAGTCATCAGACCTAAAACTTCCATGCACATAGCTACTGAAGGGAATGATTGAGACTGAAGGTTCCGACAAGCTGAAACCAATTTCAGACGTCTTTTGTCTGTTAAAGACAAAGTCATGGATACTGAATCTATTTGGAATCCCAAAAAGGTTACCCTTGTCTGAGGAATCAAGGAACTCTTTGGTAAATTGATCCTCCAACCACGTTTTTGAAGAAACAACACAAGTTGATTCGTGTGAGATTCTGCAGAATGTAAAGACTGAGCAAGTACCAAGATATCGTCCAAATAAGGAAACACCGCAATACCCTGCTCTCTGATTACAGAGAGAAGGGCACCGAGAACCTTTGAGAAGATCCTTGGAGCTGTTGCTAGGCCAATAGGAAGAGCAACAAATTGGTAATGCTTGTCTAGAAAAGAGAATCTCAGGAACTGATAGTGATCTGGATGAATTGTAATATGAAGATAAGCATCCTGTAAGTCTATTGTGGACATATAATGCCCTTGCAGAACAAAAGGCAAAATAGTCCTTATAGTCACCATTTTGAATGTTGGTATTCTTATATAATGATTAAAAAATTTTAGATCCAGAACTGGTCTGAAAGAATTCTCTTTCTTTGGTATAATGAACAGATTTGAATAAAACCCCAGACCTCATTCCAGATATGGAACTGGCACAATTACCCCAGATGACTCCAGGTCTGAAACACATTTCAGGAAAGCCTGAGCCTTTATTGGGTTCACTGGAATGCGTGAGAGAAAGAACCTTCTCACAGACGGTTTTACTTTGAAACCTATTCTGTACCCTTGAGAAACAATGTTCTGAATCCAATGATTTTGAATTGAATTGATCCAAACATCTTTGAAAAATCGTAATCTGCCCCCTACCAGCTGTGCTGGAATGAGGGCCGCACCTTCATGCGGACTTGGGGGCTGGTTTTGATTTTCTAAAAGACTTGGATTTATTCCAGACTGGAGAAGGCTTCCAATTGGAAGCCGTTCCTTTAGGGGAAGGGTCAGGCTTCTGTTCCTTATTCTGACGAAAGGAACGAAAACGGTTAGCAGCCCTAAATTTACCCATAGATTTTTTATCCTGAGGCAAAAAAGCTCCCTTCCCCCCCAGTGACAGTTGAAATTATAGAATCCAACTGAGAACCAAATAATTTATTACCTTGGAAAGAAAGAGATAGCAAAGTTGACTTAGAAGTCATATCTGCATTCCAATATTTAAGCCATAAAGCTCTTCTAGCTAAAATAGCTAAAGACATATACCTGACATCAATTCTAATGATATCAAAAATGGCATCACAAATGAAATTATTAGCATGTTGAAGAAGCTTAACAATGCTATACACATTATGATCTGGTACTTGTTGCGCTAAAGCCTCCAACCAAAAAATTGAAGCTGCAGCTACATCAGCCAAAGAAATAGCAGGCCTAAGAAGATTACCTGAACATAAATAAGCCTTCCTTAGAAAAGATTCAAGCTATCTAAAGGATCTTTAAAAGAAGTACTATCTGCCGTAGGAATAGTAGAACGTTTAGCAGGAGTAGAGATAGCCCCATCAACTTTGGGGATTTTTTCCCAAAACTCCAATCTATCAGCCGGCAAAGGGTACAGTCTCTTAAACCTTAAAGAAGGAGTAAATGAAGTACCCAAACTATTCCATTCCCTAGAAATTACATCTGAAATAGCATCAGGAACTGGAAAAACCTCTGGAATAACTACATGAGGTTTAAAAACCGAATTTAAACGTTTACTGGTTTTAATATCAAGAGGACTAGACTCCTCCATATCTAATGCAATCAACACCTACCTCTTTTAGTAAAGAACGAATAAACTCCATCTTAAATAAATATGAAGATTTGTCAGTGTCAATATCTGAGGCAGAATCTTCTGAACCAGATAGATCCTCATCAGAGATAGATAAATCAGAATGTTGGCGGTCATTTAAAAATTCATCTAATTTATGAGAAGTTTTAAAAGACCTTTTACGTTTATTAGAAGGTGGTATAACAGACAGGGCCTTCTGAATAGAATTAGAAACAAATTCTCTTACATTAACAGGAATATCCTGAACATTAGATGTTGAAGGAACAACAACAGGTAATGGACTACTACTAATGGAAATATTGTCTGCTTTTGAAAGTTTATCATGACAACTAACACAAACTACAGCCAGAGGAACAGTTACCACAAGTTTACATCAAATGCACTTAGCTTTGGTAGAACCGACATCAGGCAGCAGCATTCCAGAAGTAGATTCTGATACAGGGTCAGATTGCGACATCTTGCAATATGTAATAGAAAAAACAACATATAAAGCAAAATTATCAAGTTCCTTAAATGACAGTTTCAGGAATGGGAAAAAATGCAAACACAATAAGCCTCTAGAAACCAGAAGCAAAAAGAAACAAAGACTTAAATAATGTCAAAAAAATAAAAAACTGGCGCCAAGTATGACGCCCACAATGACAAAAAATTTTTGGCGCCAAAAACGTCTGCAACAAACACGAGCGTCTTAGATGACGCAACTACGTGAAAACTCTCGGCGTCAACTAAGACGCCGGAAATTACGTCATTAATGTCAACAAACGTAATTCTCGCGCCAAAAAAGTCTTGCGCAAAAAATGACGCAATAAATTCTAGCATTTTTTGCACCCGTGAGCCTAACAGCCCGCAATTTAGAAAGAAAAGTCAAATTTGAAAAATTTTCAGGCAAGAAAAAAATGTATTCATATGCATTTCCCAAAAATGAAACCGACAGTCTGTAAGAAGGAAATATACTGATTAACCTGAATCATGACAAATATAAGTATAAAACATATATTTAGAACTTTACATATAAAGTGCCAAACCATAGCTGAAAGTGTCATAAATAAAATAAGACATACTTACCAAAAGACACTTCTCTACATACAGTAGATAGCCAAACCAGTACTGAAACGAGAATCAGCAGAGGTAATGGTATATAAGATTATATCGTCGATCTGAAAATGGAGGTAGGAGAAGAATCTCTACGACCGATAACAGAGAACCTATGAAATAGATCCCCGATAGGATGACCATAGCATTCAATAGGCAATACTCCCTTCACATCCCTCTGTCATTCACTGCACTCTGAGAGGAAAACCGTAAAAATCTAGCACAAACTTACTTCACCACCTCCATAGGAGGCAAAGTTTGTAAAACTGAATTGTGGGTGTGGTGGGGGGTGTATTTATAGGCATTTTGAGGTTTGGGAAACTTTGCCCCTCCTGGTAGGAATGTATATCCCATACGTCACTAGCTCATGGACTCTTGCCAATTACATGAAAGAAAGTAGAAATTGCTATTTATGTTAAATACAACTTTGCGATTATTTCTTTGTCATTTTTGATTTATCATATTTGAAATGTAAGTCTTTCTTACATAATTTAGAACTTATATAATGTACAAAATATGCTCTTGTGTCTATGTGCTGGGTTCTAACAAACCATAAATAAACTGCTGTAATTAAACTAAGACAGCTATTGAACTCCTGACCACTAGGAGGAGGCAGAGATACCCAACATTCCACAAGATTTTAATCCCTCTCACCTCTCTGGTATCCCAGTCTAATGTATAGCAGAGAAAAGGAGAAAAAAAAAAGTAGGAAACGACAAAGCAGGGTAAATAAGGTGCAAAAGATGGTCAATGAGCAATTACTCCTGGGATCTAATACCCAAGCTATGGAGTTCACAAGTAAAAGGGTGAGACAAAAATTAAGGGTGGCACCTATTTACCAGCTACTAAGACTGTAAGACTTTCCTGTGAAACACTATCCCAAACGAAAAGTAAGTAAAGAAGACTGAGATGCAGCTGTGCAATCTACCTAACTGATGCCTCATTTTAAAAAAGACCCCAAAAGTAGAACTAATCTAGTAGAAAAAAAAACCTAAAATTTTCTGGAAGAAAATGTCCTGCTTCCAATAAAGCTATACTTATTTTTAACCAGGAAGCTAGAGTAAAAACTGTAGTTGTCTGATTCATACATGAAAAAAATATCTTTTAAATATCTTATGTAGGATGAAAACAAATTAAATACCTTATCCTAATAGAAATTAAGAGATAGGGAATCTCACAATGAAGATAAAAAAAACACTATTGGTGAAAATACTGTAAAAAACAAAAACAAACAATCTCTTTAAAAATAAGCAGAATGTTTAAACGGTGCATAGGTTCAAAAGAGGAACTTGAAAGACTCTTAAAACCACAAAAAAAAAAATGTTCAGGAAGAGCAAATCTCTTAACTATTGGACTTACTTTGACTAGATCTAGACCAGAGACCTTATAAGAAACGTTCAGATTATTTTGTAAAATTGAAAAATTCCAGTAAATTCTAAGAAACACCAGAAAACAGAAACAAAAATCAAACTGTTGATAAAAGTTCTTGTTTAGGCTGTCTTGCCTAAAGAAAAGTTAACTTTTATGAATCAAGAGTTCAGACATCCCAACTCTCCCTGAAGATCAGGGAGTCTCCCTGATTGTAATAGCGGCTCCCTGATGCCAGCAAATGGAATGCAGTCTCCCTGAAACTCCAAGTACCATGATCCAATGTGGCCCAAATCCGGAAAAGTGTTTCTTTAAGGAATGCCTTTAGTTGCTAAGACATTATAGAACCCTCAAAACATGCATCAGTAACCAAAAAGCCCCCACTTATTCTAATAAAATAAAAGACAAATGCTACCTTATTTACTGCACGTAATTAAACTTTGTATTCTAAAATATTTGAGCATTTAACAAGCGTACGATCACTGGAAAATAGGTTTGTTGTATGTGGTTGTGCAATAAAGCTACTTTTGGCCTAGATTTGGAGTTTGGCAGTAGCCGTGAAAACCAGCTTTAGAGGCTCCTAACGCTGGTTTTAGGCTACCGCCGGTATTTGGAGTCAGTCAAAAAAGGGTCTAACGCTCACTTTTCAGCCGCGACTTTTCCATACCGCAGATCCCCTTACGTCAATTGCGTATCCTATCTTTTCAATGGGATCTTTCTAACTCCGGTATTTAGAGTCGTGGCTGAAGTGAGCGTTAGAAATCTAACGACATAACTCCAGCCGCAGAAAAAAATCAGTAGTTAAGAGCTTTCTGGGCTAACGCCGGTTCATAAAGCTCCTAACTACTGTGCTCTAAAGTACACTAACACCCATAAACTACCTATGTACCCCTAAACCGAGGCCCCCCCACATCGCCGACACTCGATTAAATTTTTTTAAACCCTAATCTGCCGACCGCCACCTACGTTATACTTATGTACCCCTAATCTGCTGCCCCTAACACCGCCGACCCCTATATTATATATATATATATATATATATATATAGTTCAAAGCTCTTTTACCTTACCAGCCCTGAACAGGGCCCTTTGCGGGGCATGCCCCAAAGAATTCGTCTCTTTTGACTGTAAAAAAAAACATACAATACCCCCCCCCCCCAACATTACAACCCACCACCCACATACCCCTAATCTAACCCAACCCCCCCTTAAATAAACCTAACACTAAGCCCCTGAAGATCTTCCTACCTTGTCTTCACCTCACCTCATCTGGATCCAAGCGGCGACTGAAGAAATCCATCCTCGGGCTGAAGTCGGAAGTCCATCATCTGGATGAAGTCTTCTATCAAGCCGCATCTTCAATCTTCTTTCTTCTGGAGCGGAGCGGAACCATCTTCTTCCAAGCCGACGCGGAACATCCTCTTCAACCAACGACTAGACAACGAATGACGGTTCCTTTAAATGACGTCATCCAAGATGGCATCCCTCGAATTCCGATTGGCTGATAGGATTCTATCAGCCAATCGGAATTAAGTTAGGAAAAATCTGATTGGCTGATCGGAACAGCCAATAGAATGCGAGCTCATAGAAATGTACAAATATGTGTGCAAGAGAGATTTGCAACACACAAAGAGAAAGATTGCAGGTTGCTAGATTGTGTAATAACTGTACCCACTGTAGATAAAGGTCAGACACATAAAGAATAAGTGAGTATCAAAATCATCCGATCATTCACATTTATACTAAATAACTTTATTAGTGAAAAAATATTGAAAGTCCGGCTGGACTCATACACATGCACACACACACATACTATTAAAACTAGCTGGAACTCAGATAATATTAATGGTATATCAGATAGCACTCCTGTATTCAAATTATAGTAACTAGCAGGGAGTTTAAACTATTTATAGTGTTACAATATTAAACCCTGTTAGTATATAATAGATCATAAACAGCAAGAAAAAATAATTGCTGTATTAGTTAGTCCTCCTTTAAGGCAAGTCTACACTATTAGGATAGGCAAAAACACTGTATAGTTTGAAGTGCTGGGTATTAGTGCATGAATTAGCCAACCCTAACACAGCCTTAAATATCTGCGTGTTTGAGTCCTAAACTGAGTGAGAGTTGCACTGAGATTATTGTTAACGATACTATTGCTGGTAATAGTTCAAGTGGTCAATATATAGGCCCCATAGATATAAAATATAAGCCTTGATTAAAGAGACAAAATATGTTGAGTGCCTCTTATTGAGCCACAATATAGCTGTTTGCCGTGGTATTTGTGACCTGGTATTCAGGGTGGATATATTGAAATAAATTAGCATAGACCGATATTGTTTGCTACAAACTAACAGACCTTGTCATAATTTTACCACATCCAATAGTAGTGCTTGATAAGCTAGTTTGAATGTGGTGCAGTTAGCCTGCTTTTTAATTAATATGAGTCGCTATTGTTTGCTGCAAACTAACAAGCGTGTCAGCAATTATAACACATCACAACATAGTGCTTAATCAGCCAGTTTAAATGCTGTGCAGTTAGTCTGCTTATTACCATAAATTTCTGAGTTTTAGAAATCTGACCCCTATTATCGGCCAGAAAATTCCCACTGAAATACTTAGAGATATCACATTACAAACAGCCACCAAGTTAAATCGTCTACATTAGACATAAATGAGGACTAAGCTATAAAAAGGTCTCTTCTATAGCGGAGACCTGATTACTTTTAACTGTCTATGAATATTAGGATAATATCAAGAGTGCTAGCACTGAGTCAGCAAATTAAAAATTGGGGGTTCAGTAACCCCGTGTTCGTGCCCCTGACGCGCGTTTCACATTACGCTTCCTCAGAGGGGTACGCGCCGGCCGGACAGAGCGGGTTATGTTGGAGTCAAAAACCCGCCTCCATGTTTTGATTGGTTCAACGGAATACCGCTATGTGACTTCTCATTGGTCAATCCTTGCAGTGTGACACATGAAAGTTCAAAACGGCACATTTGCTTAAAGAGCTGATAAGTTATCATTTACGAGCTAAATTTGTCAGAAAGTCATTTGAAATGGCAAGAGTTGAATGTATCTATCAGGTACATAGTCAAGCATCAAGAACGAGATATAAAGTATTAAGTGCGCTTTATTCATTACTGCGATATGTATTACTTGTGAATGATGTCTCTGTTAGTGATCCATTGTATTAGTGGAAAGCTGCTGGTCATTACCTAGATATAGTATCTAAATCATCTATATCACCTTGGTTTTACATTATACCGTAGATGAATTTATGAAACTTTATTTATATCGATACTGGGATAGACACTCAATAAAAAATTCTAACAAATTGAAATATTGGTTATCATTCAATAGTAGTCCAATATTACGGACACCATATTACTGTTCTATGATCCAACTGAAAGTTCACAGTTTAAGAAAGTTTTCATTAAAGTGCCGTATTTTAAATACCATACATGATAGTTGTACTCAGATTGATTATTAGTCAGATATACAGAAAAACTATATCCACAAAAAGATAAATAAATAAGTAAATAAATAAGATTCTAGGGACTAGATAGTGTACGTGAAATACAGTATAGTGATAAAATGTGAACATAAGACATACATAAATAATGATAGGATGTGATACTCACAAAAAGTGTGAGAGAGAAGGGGAATGTACGTGGATAAATAAATTCCACATAAAATATATGGAATCATGTGTTCCAAACATGTATAGAAGTGAAAGGTCTTTCTGCACTACAGTGGAAAAAATTTTAATTAATAATTGTAGAGAATTAATGGGGGAGGTAGTTAATAGCTGAAAAGTGATAATTTATGTATAGACAATTTTTGCCTAAGTGTA
Organism: Bombina bombina; assembly: GCF_027579735.1. Classification (NCBI taxonomy): domain Eukaryota; kingdom Metazoa; phylum Chordata; class Amphibia; order Anura; family Bombinatoridae; genus Bombina; species Bombina bombina. The sequence goes on along the minus strand of NW_026511075.1, from coordinate 46,819 downwards.
AAACATATATTCAACGCTCATAAGGGTTAGTGAAAAGCTACTGTGTACATAGACTGTGTTTTTATTAACTTAATATTAAAATGGTGTGTAGAGGGAAGATCTTTTAAAATTAAGACTTATTATAAGTAAACATTGTAATTGTTGAATTCATTTAATCCGTGTGGATGTACAGTATTGAGTAGATGTATCCAACGGCATTCTGCTTTTAATAAAGAATTTTCTAAATTGCCTCCTCTAATGCCAAGGGAGACTTTCTGCAGAACAGAGAATTTTAAATGGCTACTTGATCCTTGATGTTTAAGTAAGAAATGTTTTGCTACACTTGTAATCTTTTTGCCTTTTTGTAGGTCTTTTTCTGCGTTCTTGATATTGTTTTTATGTTCCAAAATTCTGACCCTTGCCTCTCTGGTCGTCATGCCTACATAGGCTTTCTCACATACACAGTAGATGATATAAATAACTCCCAGGGATCTGCAAGTGAAGTGGTGTTTAAGTTTTTGGCTTTTCCCATATTTGTCCTGAATTTCTTTGATTTTCCTAACATGAGGACAGACAGAACATGTACCACATGGGTACATGCCAGGGTCAGTATCACTTTTTTTTGGAGTGTGTATATAATGACTCTGTACCAGTTGATCTTTTAGATTTCTCGGTCTCTTATAGCCTATTTGTACTCTCGCTCCTAATGTATCTTTAAGCTCAGGGTCACTGGTGAGGATATGCCAGTTCTCATTGAGTATCTTAATCACACTTTGCATCTGCGGATTGTATGTAGTAATCAGTCTAGGAATGGTGGTGGAATTGTCTTTGATTCTAGGACACAATAAAGTGTCTCTGGATGTTTTCAGAGCTTTGAATTTTGCCTGTTTGATGGCCCTATTGCTGTAGCCTCTTTGTAGTAGCCTGGTTGTAAGAAGTTTACTTTCATTTTCATATATAGAGACATCAGAACAATTTCTCCTCAACCGCAAAAACTCCCCATATGGAATTGCTTTTAAAGTGCATCCTGGATGTGCACTTGTCCTGTGCAATAATGAATTTGTAGCAGTTTCTTTCCTAAAGACCTTAGTTGCAATGGTGCCATCAGTATTTTTTGTAATTGTTAGATCTAGGAAATCAATTTTACCCAAATCGGCTTGGTATGTCAATTTGATGTTGAATTTGTTTTGATTGAGAACTGAGAAGAACTCATCAAGATGTTCACGTGTACCTTCCCAAACAAATAGTACATCGTCGATGTATCTTATCCATAGAGGTATATGGTCTGTATATTTCTCCATGCCTTCAGAAAAAACAATTTTTTGTTCCCAGTGCCCTAGGAACAAGTTAGCGTATGTTGGGGCACAAGAAGTGCCCATGGCAGTTCCTTGTGTTTGTAGGTAGAAACTATCTTTGAATGTGAAGATATTATGAGTCAGGACATACTTCAAAAGGAGTAAGATAAACTCATTATGGTCTTTGTTATCCGATTCATTGGTGGAAAGAAAGTATTTAACTGCCTGTATACCATCATTATGTCTGATACTGGTATATAGTGACTCTACATCTGCGGTGATGAGCCAGGTATCACTATTCAGATGTAAGTTTTGCATAATTTTTAAGACCTCCATAGTATCACGGACATACGAGGGCATAGCAGTAAGGTATTCCCTTAATCTCTGATCTATATATCTGCTAGCTGCCTCAGTTAGATTATTATTGCCCGATACTATGGGTCTTCCTGGTGGTTTGGTAAGGTTTTTGTGGACCTTAGGCAGAAAGTATATAGTCGCTAGAGTAGGGTTCTTTTGTATCAGAAAATTTTTTTCGGTTTTAGTGATGGTTCCATTCTCCCATGTCCTAACTATGAGTTTATTATATTGTTCCATATAGTCAGATTGAGGATTGAGTAGTAGTTTTTTATAACAATCTTTATTAGATAACTGTCTCATGGCTTCATCAACATAGTCATCTTTGGGCCACAATACTATGTTTCCGCCCTTGTCTGACGGCTTAATGACTACATCTGTCCATGTTTGAATATCATTCAATGCCCTTTTTTCAGGGAGAGTGAGGTTATTATTCGCATCAAAAATAGGTAAAGTTTCAATTTTTTGGCATACAATCTGTGAGAAAACACTGACTTGAGGTGAGATTGATGCAGATGGTGTGTATGTAGATTTCGGTTTTAACCCTTTCTTCCATTGGGTAGCATGGGTTTCAGTATCAGATTCACTTAAAAGATCTTCCAGATCTTGCAGAGAGTCTAATTCCTCCTTAGATAGAGAGGGGTCATTTTTATTTGAATACATCTTTTTAAGTAACAGCTTTCGTGAGAATAGGTGTATGTCTTTAATTAACTCAAACTTGTTTAGAGTATTGGTGGGGCAGAAAGTTAATCCTTTAGAGAGGACACTCTCATGGTTAATATTCAGAGAGTGTTTGCTCAGATTAATTACTCTCATGAGTTGGTCCTGATTGTGGTGAATGGACACATCTCTTTCTTCCTCTCTGATTGTCTTTGGGGGCCTGTGTTTTTCCTTTTGTTTCCCCTTGTTGGTTTGTTGGCTATTGTCGGATTTAATGTTTGTTGTTGTCGGTGACTTAATGCTAAAAAAGACACTTCTCTATTGGTGTTAGATGTACCCGGTAAAGGATTAACTAGTGTTGCTGGTACTGGGAACTCTCTTGTCATAGGCTCCGTTTCATCTCTATTACTTTCATTATCAGAGATGTCAGTTTCTGTTTCTGTACCACTGTTGTTTTCTCTTATTTGAGTCCTATTATACCTATTTCTGTTGGATGTCTGATATCTCCATCTATAAATTCTTTGTTGTTGGAAATCATCTATATCTCTCTGCAGTTTTTGTTTTTTGGTTTGAATTAGTTCATTCTCAAGTTTGTCTAATTCTTTTTGGTATGTCTGATACGTTTCCACAAAATCGAATTTTTCTTCAAATTTTTTAAGAAGTTCATTATGTTCTTTAATCTCTGCATCTAATTTATTAAGTTCCAAGGTGTCGTGTTTTATTAATATTTGAATTAATTTTAGTGAACATTCTGTCAGTGTTCCTTCCCATTCTTTTACTAAACTTTCATTGTTTAAGGTAAAGGCTGGGAACATTTTGATCCTTAAGCCTCTTGGTATGATGCCTCGCTCTGCATACTTCTCAAAGAAGTGCCAATTCCACCATCTTTTGGTTTGTTTGTATAATGTTTGATGTAAGTTACATAGCGTGTTGTTCAGTTCATCTTTGGTTATTGAAGTGTCATCAATGTTTTTTTTATCAAATAATTGGTTAAGTTCTTTAAGTCTTTTTTGTTGTCTGAGTGCTAAATCTTGTTGTAAATTCATTTTATATTAGTAAGTTCCCTCAAAGAAAAACTAGGATAACCTAGTAAATGTAATCGTTAACTGGGGGTGGCGAGGGAAATGAAGTGGGTTGGAATTCTTATATTCAAGGACTGAATCACTTTGTAAAATACTTATAGTCCCAGAATTCCAGAACCTAATGCAATAATATACATAGAAATGTACAAATATGTGTGCAAGAGAGATTTGCAACACACAAAGAGAAAGATTGCAGGTTGCTAGATTGTGTAATAACTGTACCCACTGTAGATAAAGGTCAGACACATAAAGAATAAGTGAGTATCAAAATCATCCGATCATTCACATTTATACTAAATAACTTTATTAGTGAAAAAATATTGAAAGTCCGGCTGGACTCATACACATGCACACACACACATACTATTAAAACTAGCTGGAACTCAGATAATATTAATGGTATATCAGATAGCACTCCTGTATTCAAATTATAGTAACTAGCAGGGAGTTTAAACTATTTATAGTGTTACAATATTAAACCCTGTTAGTATATAATAGATCATAAACAGCAAGAAAAAATAATTGCTGTATTAGTTAGTCCTCCTTTAAGGCAAGTCTACACTATTAGGATAGGCAAAAACACTGTATAGTTTGAAGTGCTGGGTATTAGTGCATGAATTAGCCAACCCAAACACAGCCTTAAATATCTGCGTGTTTGAGTCCTAAACTGAGTGAGAGTTGCACTGAGATTATTGTTAACGATACTATTGCTGGTAATAGTTCAAGTGGTCAATATATAGGCCCCATAGATATAAAATATAAGCCTTGATTAAAGAGACAAAATATGTTGAGTGCCTCTTATTGAGCCACAATATAGCTGTTTGCCGTGGTATTTGTGACCTGGTATTCAGGGTGGATATATTGAAATAAATTAGCATAGACCGATATTGTTTGCTACAAACTAACAGACCTTGTCATAATTTTACCACATCCAATAGTAGTGCTTGATAAGCTAGTTTGAATGTGGTGCAGTTAGCCTGCTTTTTAATTAATATGAGTCGCTATTGTTTGCTGCAAACTAACAAGCGTGTCAGCAATTATAACACATCACAACATAGTGCTTAATCAGCCAGTTTAAATGCTGTGCAGTTAGTCTGCTTATTACCATAAATTTCTGAGTTTTAGAAATCTGACCCCTATTATCGGCCAGAAAATTCCCACTGAAATACTTAGAGATATCACATTACAAACAGCCACCAAGTTAAATCGTCTACATTAGACATAAATGAGGACTAAGCTATAAAAAGGTCTCTTCTATAGCGGAGACCTGATTACTTTTAACTGTCTATGAATATTAGGATAATATCAAGAGTGCTAGCACTGAGTCAGCAAATTAAAAATTGGGGGTTCAGTAACCCCGTGTTCGTGCCCCTGACGCGCGTTTCACATTACGCTTCCTCAGAGGGGTACGCGCCGGCCGGACAGAGCGGGTTATGTTGGAGTCAAAAACCCGCCTCCATGTTTTGATTGGTTCAACGGAATACCGCTATGTGACTTCTCATTGGTCAATCCTTGCAGTGTGACACATGAAAGTTCAAAACGGCACATTTGCTTAAAGAGCTGATAAGTTATCATTTACGAGCTAAATTTGTCAGAAAGTCATTTGAAAGGGCAAGAGTTGAATGTATCTATCAGGTACATAGTCAAGCATCAAGAACGAGATATAAAGTATTAAGTGCGCTTTATTCATTACTGCGATATGTATTACTTGTGAATGATGTCTCTGTTAGTGATCCATTGTATTAGTGGAAAGCTGCTGGTCATTACCTAGATATAGTATCTAAATCATCTATATCACCTTGGTTTTACATTATACCGTAGATGAATTTATGAAACTTTATTTATATCGATACTGGGATAGACACTCAATAAAAAATTCTAACAAATTGAAATATTGGTTATCATTCAATAGTAGTCCAATATTACGGACACCATATTACTGTTCTATGATCCAACTGAAAGTTCACAGTTTAAGAAAGTTTTCATTAAAGTGCCGTATTTTAAATACCATACATGATAGTTGTACTCAGATTGATTATTAGTCAGATATACAGAAAAACTATATCCACAAAAAGATAAATAAATAAGTAAATAAATAAGATTCTAGGGACTAGATAGTGTACGTGAAATACAGTATAGTGATAAAATGTGAACATAAGACATACATAAATAATGATAGGATGTGATACTCACAAAAAGTGTGAGAGAGAAGGGGAATGTACGTGGATAAATAAATTCCACATAAAATATATGGAATCATGTGTTCCAAACATGTATAGAAGTGAAAGGTCTTTCTGCACTACAGTGGAAAAAAATTTAATTAATAATTGTAGAGAATTAATGGGGGAGGTAGTTAATAGCTGAAAAGTGATAATTTATGTATAGACAATTTTTGCCTAAGTGTAAAACATATATTCAACGCTCATAAGGGTTAGTGAAAAGCTACTGTGTACATAGACTGTGTTTTTATTAACTTAATATTAAAATGGTGTGTAGAGGGAAGATCTTTTAAAATTAAGACTTATTATAAGTAAACATTGTAATTGTTGAATTCATTTAATCCGTGTGGATGTACAGTATTGAGTAGATGTATCCAACGGCATTCTGCTTTTAATAAAGAATTTTCTAAATTGCCTCCTCTAATGCCAAGGGAGACTTTCTGCAGAACAGAGAATTTTAAATGGCTACTTGATCCTTGATGTTTAAGTAAGAAATGTTTTGCTACACTTGTAATCTTTTTGCCTTTTTGTAGGTCTTTTTCTGCGTTCTTGATATTGTTTTTATGTTCCAAAATTCTGACCCTTGCCTCTCTGGTCGTCATGCCTACATAGGCTTTCTCACATACACAGTAGATGATATAAATAACTCCCAGGGATCTGCATGTGAAGTGGTGTTTAAGTTTTTGGCTTTTCCCATATTTGTCCTGAATTTCTTTGATTTTCCTAACATGAGGACAGACAGAACATGTACCACATGGGTACATGCCAGGGTCAGTATCACTTTTTTTTTGGAGTGTGTATATAATGACTCTGTACCAGTTGATCTTTTAGATTTCTCGGTCTCTTATAGCCTATTTGTACTCTCGCTCCTAATGTATCTTTAAGCTCAGGGTCACTGGTGAGGATATGCCAGTTCTCATTGAGTATCTTAATCACACTTTGCATCTGCGGATTGTATGTAGTAATCAGTCTAGGAATGGTGGTGGAATTGTCTTTGATTCTAGGACACAATAAAGTGTCTCTGGATGTTTTCAGAGCTTTGAATTTTGCCTGTTTGATGGCCCTATTGCTGTAGCCTCTTTGTAGTAGCCTGGTTGTAAGAAGTTTACTTTCATTTTCATATATAGAGACATCAGAACAATTTCTCCTCAACCGCAAAAACTCCCCATATGGAATTGCTTTTAAAGTGCATCCTGGATGTGCACTTGTCCTGTGCAATAATGAATTTGTAGCAGTTTCTTTCCTAAAGACCTTAGTTGCAATGGTGCCATCAGTATTTTTTGTAATTGTTAGATCTAGGAAATCAATTTTACCCAAATCGGCTTGGTATGTCAATTTGATGTTGAATTTGTTTTGATTGAGAACTGAGAAGAACTCATCAAGATGTTCACCATCATTATGTCTGATACTGGTATATTATACCAGTATCAGACATAATGATGGTATACAGGCAGTTAAATACTTTCTTTCCACCAATGAATCGGATAACAAAGACCATAATGAGTTTATCTTACTCCTTTTGAAGTATGTCCTGACTCATAATATCTTCACATTCAAAGATAGTTTCTACCTACAAACACAAGGAACTGCCATGGGCACTTCTTGTGCCCCAACATACGCTAACTTGTTCCTAGGGCACTGGGAACAAAAAATTGTTTTTTCTGAAGGCATGGAGAAATATACAGACCATATACCTCTATGGATAAGATACATCGACGATGTACTATTTGTTTGGGAAGGTACACGTGAACATCTTGATGAGTTCTTCTCAGTTCTCAATCAAAACAAATTCAACATCAAATTGACATACCAAGCCGATTTGGGTAAAATTGATTTCCTAGATCTAACAATTACAAAAAATACTGATGGCACCATTGCAACTAAGGTCTTTAGGAAAGAAACTGCTACAAATTCATTATTGCACAGGACAAGTGCACATCCAGGATGCACTTTAAAAGCAATTCCATATGGGGAGTTTTTGCGGTTGAGGAGAAATTGTTCTGATGTCTCTATATATGAAAATGAAAGTAAACTTCTTACAACCAGGCTACTACAAAGAGGCTACAGCAATAGGGCCATCAAACAGGCAAAATTCAAAGCTCTGAAAACATCCAGAGACACTTTATTGTGTCCTAGAATCAAAGACAATTCCACCACCATTCCTAGACTGATTACTACATACAATCCGCAGATGCAAAGTGTGATTAAGATACTCAATGAGAACTGGCATATCCTCACCAGTGACCCTGAGCTTAAAGATACATTAGGAGCGAGAGTACAAATAGGCTATAAGAGACCGAGAAATCTAAAAGATCAACTGGTACAGAGTCATTATATACACACTCCAAAAAAAAGTGATACTGACCCTGGCATGTACCCATGTGGTACATGTTCTGTCTGTCCTCATGTTAGGAAAATCAAAGAAATTCAGGACAAATATGGGAAAAGCCAAAAACTTAAACACCACTTCACTTGCAGATCCCTGGGAGTTATTTATATCATCTACTGTGTATGTGAGAAAGCCTATGTAGGCATGACGACCAGAGAGGCAAGGGTCAGAATTTTGGAACATAAAAACAATATCAAGAACGCAGAAAAAGACCTACAAAAAGGCAAAAAGATTACAAGTGTAGCAAAACATTTCTTACTTAAACATCAAGGATCAAGTAGCCATTTAAAATTCTCTGTTCTGCAGAAAGTCTCCCTTGGCATTAGAGGAGGCAATTTAGAAAATTCTTTATTAAAAGCAGAATGCCGTTGGATACATCTACTCAATACTGTACATCCACACGGATTAAATGAATTCAACAATTACAATGTTTACTTATAATAAGTCTTAATTTTAAAAGATCTTCCCTCTACACACCATTTTAATATTAAGTTAATAAAAACACAGTCTATGTACACAGTAGCTTTTCACTAACCCTTATGAGCGTTGAATATATGTTTTACACTTAGGCAAAAATTGTCTATACATAAATTATCACTTTTCAGCTATTAACTACCTCCCCCATTAATTCTCTACAATTATTAATTAAATTTTTTTCCACTGTAGTGCAGAAAGACCTTTCACTTCTATACATGTTTGGAACACATGATTCCATATATTTTATGTGGAATTTATTTATCCACGTACATTCCCCTTCTCTCTCACACTTTTTGTGAGTATCACATCCTATCATTATTTATGTATGTCTTATGTTCACATTTTATCACTATACTGTATTTCACGTACACTATCTAGTCCCTAGAATCTTATTTATTTACTTATTTATTTATCTTTTTGTGGATATAGTTTTTCTGTATATCTGACTAATAATCAATCTGAGTACAACTATCATGTATGGTATTTAAAATACGGCACTTTAATGAAAACTTTCTTAAACTGTGAACTTTCAGTTGGATCATAGAACAGTAATATGGTGTCCGTAATATTGGACTACTATTGAATGATAACCAATATTTCAATTTGTTAGAATTTTTTATTGAGTGTCTATCCCAGTATCGATATAAATAAAGTTTCATAAATTCATCTACGGTATAATGTAAAACCAAGGTGATATAGATGATTTAGATACTATATCTAGGTAATGACCAGCAGCTTTCCACTAATACAATGGATCACTAACAGAGACATCATTCACAAGTAATACATATCGCAGTAATGAATAAAGCGCACTTAATACTTTATATCTCGTTCTTGATGCTTGACTATGTACCTGATAGATACATTCAACTCTTGCCCTTTCAAATGACTTTCTGACAAATTTAGCTCGTAAATGATAACTTATCAGCTCTTTAAGCAAATGTGCCGTTTTGAACTTTCATGTGTCACACTGCAAGGATTGACCAATGAGAAGTCACATAGCGGTATTCCGTTGAACCAATCAAAACATGGAGGCGGGTTTTTGACTCCAACATAACCCGCTCTGTCCGGCCGGCGCGTACCCCTCTGAGGAAGCGTAATGTGAAACGCGCGTCAGGGGCACGAACACGGGGTTACTGAACCCCCAATTTTTAATTTGCTGACTCAGTGCTAGCACTCTTGATATTATCCTAATATTCATAGACAGTTAAAAGTAATCAGGTCTCCGCTATAGAAGAGACCTTTTTATAGCTTAGTCCTCATTTATGTCTAATGTAGACGATTTAACTTGGTGGCTGTTTGTAATGTGATATCTCTAAGTATTTCAGTGGGAATTTTCTGGCCGATAATAGGGGTCAGATTTCTAAAACTCAGAAATTTATGGTAATAAGCAGACTAACTGCACAGCATTTAAACTGGCTGATTAAGCACTATGTTGTGATGTGTTATAATTGCTGACACGCTTGTTAGTTTGCAGCAAACAATAGCGACTCATATTAATTAAAAAGCAGGCTAACTGCACCACATTCAAACTAGCTTATCAAGCACTACTATTGGATGTGGTAAAATTATGACAAGGTCTGTTAGTTTGTAGCAAACAATATCGGTCTATGCTAATTTATTTCAATATATCCACCCTGAATACCAGGTCACAAATACCACGGCAAACAGCTATATTGTGGCTCAATAAGAGGCACTCAACATATTTTGTCTCTTTAATCAAGGCTTATATTTTATATCTATGGGGCCTATATATTGACCACTTGAACTATTACCAGCAATAGTATCGTTAACAATAATCTCAGTGCAACTCTCACTCAGTTTAGGACTCAAACACGCAGATATTTAAGGCTGTGTTTGGGTTGGCTAATTCATGCACTAATACCCAGCACTTCAAACTATACAGTGTTTTTGCCTATCCTAATAGTGTAGACTTGCCTTAAAGGAGGACTAACTAATACAGCAATTATTTTTTCTTGCTGTTTATGATCTATTATATACTAACAGGGTTTAATATTGTAACACTATAAATAGTTTAAACTCCCTGCTAGTTACTATAATTTGAATACAGGAGTGCTATCTGATATACCATTAATATTATCTGAGTTCCAGCTAGTTTTAATAGTATGTGTGTGTGTGCATGTGTATGAGTCCAGCCGGACTTTCAATATTTTTTCACTAATAAAGTTATTTAGTATAAATGTGAATGATCGGATGATTTTGATACTCACTTATTCTTTATGTGTCTGACCTTTATCTACAGTGGGTACAGTTATTACACAATCTAGCAACCTGCAATCTTTCTCTTTGTGTGTTGCAAATCTCTCTTGCACACATATTTGTACATTTCTATGTATATTATTGCATTAGGTTCTGGAATTCTGGGACTATAAGTATTTTACAAAGTGATTCAGTCCTTGAATATAAGAATTCCAACCCACTTCATTTCCCTCGCCACCCCCAGTTAAAGAATGCGAGCTCAATCTGATTGGCTGATTGAATCAGCCAATCGGATTGAACTTGATTCTGATTGGCTGATTCCATCAGCCAATCAGAATATTCCTACCTTAATTCCGATTGGCTGATAGAATCCTATCAGCCAATCGGAATTCGAGGGACGCCATCTTGGATGACGTCATTTAAAGGACCCCTCATTCGTCTAGTCGTCGGTTGAAGAGGATGTTCCGCGTCGGCTTGGAAGAAGATGGTTCCGCTCCGCTCCAGAAGAAAGAAGATTGAAGATGCGGCTTGATAGAAGACTTCATCCAGATGATGGACTTCCGACTTCAGCCCGAGGATGGATTTCTTCAGTCGCCGCTTGGATCCAGACTTCAGCCCGAGGATGGACGTCACTCTTCAGCCCCCTGCTTGGGCTTGGATCAACACTTCCGAGGCTTGGATCAAGACTTCCGAGGACGGATCGGTGAACCTGGTATGGTGAAGATAAGGTAGGAAGATCTTCAGGGGCTTAGTGTTAGGTTTATTTAAGGGGGGTTTGGGTTAGATTAGGGGTATGTGGGTGGTGGGTTGTAATGTTTGGGGGGGGGTATTGTATGTGTTTTTTTACAGGCAAAAGAGCTGAATTTCTTGGGGAATGCCCCGCAAAGGGCCCTGTTCAGGGCTGGTAAGGTAAAAGAGCTTTGAACTTTTTTAATTTAGAATAGGGTAGGGCATTTTTTTATTTTGGGGGGCTTTGTTATTTTATTAGGGGGCTTAGAGTAGGTGTAATTAGTTTAAAATTGTTGTAATATTTTTCTAATGTTTGTAAATATTTTTTATTTTTTGTAACTTAGTTCTTTTTTATTTTTTGTACTTTAGTTAGTTTATTTAATTGTATTTATTTGTAGATATTGTATTTAATTAATTTATTGATAGTGTAGTGTTAGGTTTAATTGTAACTTAGGTTAGGATTTATTTTACAGGTAAATTTGTAATTATTTTAACTATTTTAGCTATTAAATAGTTCTTAACTATTTAATAGCTAGTGTACCTGGTTAAAATAAATACAAAGTTACCTGTAAAATAAATATAAATCCTAAAATAGCTATAATATAATTATAATTTATATTGTAGCTATATTAGGATTTATTTTACAGGTAAGTATTTAGCTTTAAATAGGAATAATTTATTTAATAAGAGTTAATTAATTTTGTTAGATTTAAATTATATATTTAAGTTAGGGGGGTGTTAGTGTTAGGGTTAGACTTAGCTTTAGGGGTTAATACATTTATTAGAATAGCGGTGAGCTCCAGTCGGCAGATTAGGGGTTAATGTTTGAAGTTAGGTGTCGGCGATGTTAGGGAGGGCAGATTAGGGGTTAATACTATTTATTATAGGGTTAGTGAGGCGGATTAGGGGTTAATAACTTTATTATAATAGCAGTGCGGTCCGGTCGGCAGATTAGGGGTTAATAAGTGTAGGCAGGTGGAGGGGACGTTGTGGGCGGCAGATTAGGGGTTAATAAATATAATATAGGGGTCGGCGGTGTTAGGGGCAGCAGATTAGGGGTACATAGGGATAATGTCAGTAGCGGCGGTTTACGGAGCGGCAGATTAGGGGTTAATAATAATATGCAGGGGTCAGCGATAGCGGGGGCGACAGATTAGGGGTTAATAAGTGTAAGGTTAGGGGTCTTTAGACTCGGGGTACATGTTAAGAGTGTTAGGTGCAGACGTAGGAAGTGTTTCCCCATAGCAAACAATGGGGCTGCGTTAGGAGCTGAACGCTGCTTTTTTGCAGGTGTTAGGCTTTTTTTCAGCTCAAACAGCCCCATTGTTTCCTATGGGGGAATCGTGCACGAGCACGTTTTTGAAGCTGGCCGCTTCCGTAAGCAACTCTGGTATCGAGAGTTGCAGTTGCGTTAAATATGCTGTATGCTCCTTTTTTGGAGCCTAACGCAGCCATTCTGTGGACTCTAAATACCAGAGTTATTTTAAAGGTGCGGCCAGAAAAAAGCCAGCGTTAGCTACGCGGGTCGTTACCGACAAAACTCTAAATCTAGCAGTTTGTTTTTAATGTGAGTTTAGTGGGAAGCTACTTTAATGATAAGTCTCTATCTTATTTAGGGTTTCAAGGTGTCCAATATATAACTGGGAGGGGGGGGCTCGTGGCAGCGCAGTAGCGGGTGAAGCCACCTCCCTGAAATTAGTTTTTGCAGGTTGGGATGTCTGAGAGTTCAATCTCTGGGCCGTTAAATTGATAGGCCTAAAATAAAATATTGACTCAGTGGTAAAGACCAAAAAGGAAAAACTGAACATTTAATTTAGGACTGTACAAACTGTAGAAACCTTCAAAAACTGAGATTAAATATCATTGGTTGTAGCAAAGCATCTGGAATATAGAGGATTAAAGAAAAGATAATAAAGGTCTAAAAGTGAACTAACTGAGTAATGGATACACAACCTGCTATACAACGTTTTGAAGGAGAATATGGATAAGGAGAATCAGTTGATGTGATATGCTTGGATTTTGCAAAGGAATTTGATACAGTGTCACATGAGAGCTTAATGTACAAAATTAAAGGGACACTGAACCCAATTTTTTTCTATCATGATTCAGATAGAGCATGTAATTTTAAGCAACTTTCTAATTTACTCCTATTATCAAATTATTTTCATTCTCTTGGTATCTTTATTTGAAATGCAAGAATGTAACTTTAGATGCCGGACCATTTTTGGTGAACACACTGTGTTGTTCTTGCTGATTGGTGGGTAAATTCACCTACCAATAAACAAGTGCTTTCCATGGTCCTGAACCAAAAAAATAGCTTAAATACCTTCTTTTTCAAATAAAGAAAGCAAGAGAATGAAGAAAAATTGATAATAGGAGTAAATTAGAAAGTTGTTTCAAACTGCATGCTCTATCTGAATCACAAAAGTAAAAATTTGGGTTTAGTGTCCCTTTAAGGGACTGGGAATAGCTGAAAAACTAAATTTATGCTTACCTGATAAATGTATTTATTTCTTGACACGGTGAGTCCACGGATCATCTCTAATTACTATTGGGAATATCACTCCTGGCCAGCAGGAGGAGGCAAAGAGCACCAAAGCAAAGCTGTTAAATATCACCTCCCTTCCCTCCAAATCCAGACATTCGAACGAAGGAAAGAGAGAGAAAGGAAGTAACACAAGGTGCAGAAGTGCCTGAGGTTTATATAACAAAGAAAAACTGTCTCTAAAAATACAGGGCGGGCCGTGGACTCACCGTGTCAAAAAAACAAATAAATGTATCAGGTAAGCATAAATTTTGTTTTCTTTCTAATGACACGGTGAGTCCACGGATCATCTCGAATTACTATTGGGAATCAATACCCAAGCTGGAGGACACAGATGATAAGGGAGGGACAAGACAGGGAACCTAAACAGAAGGCACCAATGCTTGAAGAACCTTTCTCCCAAAAGAAGCCTCAGCTGAGGCAAAAGTATCAAATTTATAGAATTTTGAAAATGTGTGTAGAGAGGACCAAGTTGCAGCCTTGCAAATCTGGTCCACAGAAGCTTCATTTTTGAATGCCCAGGAAGAAGAAACAGCCCTTGTGGAATGAGCCGTGACTCTCTCAGGAGGCTGCTGTCCAGCAGTTTCATACGCCAAGCGAATTATACTCTTCAGCCACAAAGAAAGAGAAGTAGACGTAGCTTTTTGACCCTTGCATTTCCCAGAGAAAACAACAAACAAAGCAGAAGACTGGCGAAAATCCTTAGTCGCCTGCAAATAGTATTTCAATGCATGCACCACATCTAGGTTGTGCAGCAGACGCTCTTTCTGAGAAGAAGGTTTAGGACACAAAGAAGGAATGACTATTTCTTGATTAATGTTCCTATCCAAAACCACTTTAGGGAGGAACCCTAAATTAGTACTCAGAACTACCTTATCTGAGTGAAAAATAAGGTAAGGGGATTCATACTGCAACGCCGTGAGCTCAGAGACTCTACGAGCAGAAGAAATTGCAACAAGAAATAAAACTTTCCAAGATAACATCTTAATATCTAAAGAATGCATAGGCTCAAACAGAATTGTGTATTGTATGTTCAAAGCACCAGAAAAGGCAAGGTGTTATAAATCTGTGTTGTTGATAGTATGATGGAGAAACAAATGGTCAGTGTAGATATAAATTGTATTTAATAATGTACCTTATAATCTTTAATATGTTTCCATATTTGGCTAATTAAAATAAAGAATAATAAAAAAAAAAAAAAAAACTTTCAAACAGCTGCTGAACAAGTAATAAGTTGAAACAATAGGGGATTGTGTTAAGCAATGACCCCACCGATATTGATCAAGTTATAACAATATAAATAATCACAGATAAAATTATGAATAATCACAAATCAAATTGGATGGACGTCACGGATAAATGCACGTGCATTAAAAAAGAAAAAATGACACGGACAAAATGCCAAAGAAAAAAAAAAGTGAAAGTATCTAAAAAATGTGAGATGTGAAAAAATGAAAAATAAATGAAATGTCAAATAAATGAATAACAAATGAAAAAATGTCAAATGGAAGTGTGTGTCTCTAAAACATTTGGAAAACTGTGATCCGTGCAAATTGGGATGCAATCCAGAAGTGCAAAAACAAAGTCTCAATTCTAATAAATAAAAACCCATTGATGTTCAACAAAGGTTAGTGAAAGAATAATAAACAAACTTGTTTCCTGATGGTGAGAAATCCAGTGATGGTGATCCTGGGACTGTGCAAGTAAAAGATGCTTTCCTAGTGGTGAGAATCAATTAATCCTATTTAGACCATAGTGAATTCTTTGTTATTCTTCTTGAATTTCGATGTGAAGTCCTGTAAATGTATAAAAACAAATAGTGCAGAACGTCCAAACTCAATTAAAAAGAATGAAAGTATGCTTACCAGCTGCTTGTCAACATGGTTCGGCCAAATACTTGGCCTTTATCTTGTCATGAATTGACCCTCTTGAACCAAGGGAAGAATGGAAAGAATAGTTTCCATCTTGAAGGACGGTACCCTAAGACTTTTGAGATCTAAAATTGGTCTGAAAGTTCCCTCTTTTTTGGGAACCACAAACAGATTGGAGTAGAATCCCAGACCCTGTTCCTGCATTGGGACAGGAACTATCACTCCTAGGTCGGAAAGGTCCTGGACACAGTGTAAGAATGCCTCTCTTTTTATCTAGTCTACAGATAATCTGGAGAGCAGAAACCTGCCCCTGGGAGGAAAGGTTTTGAACTCTAGTTTGTATCCCCGGGACACGATGTCCACCGCCCAGGGATCCAGTACATCCCGAACCCAAGCCTGAGCAAAGAAAAACAGTCTGCCCCCACAAGATCCGGTCCCGGATCGGGGGCAGACCCTTCATGCTGACTTTGAGTCACTAACGGGCTTCTTAGATTGCTTCCCCTTGTTCCAAGACTGGTTGGACCTCCAGGAAGGCTTGGACTGTTCTTGCTTGGCAGCGGAAGTTTTACCCTTGAAGTTTCGAAAGAAACAAAAATTACTCTCACGTCCCTTCTGCTTATTCCTCTTATCCTGAGGGAGGAAATGACCCTTACCTCCCATAATGTCTGAAATTATTTCAGTCAAGCCTGGTCCAAACAAGGTCTTGCCCTTGTAGATAATCGTCAAAAGCTTAGACTAAGACGACACATCCGCAGACCATGATTTCAAACATAAAGCTCTGCGGGCCAGTACTGCAAAACCAGAAATCTTTGCTCCCAACTTAATAAATTGTAGGGAAGCATCCGTAATAAAGGAATTGGCCAAATTAAGGGCCTTAATCCTATCCTGGATCTCCTCAAAGGGAGTATCTGTCTGAATAGATTCAGACAACGCATCAAACCAGTATGCCCCCACACTGGTGACGGTAACAATACATACCGCAGGTTGCCATTGTAAACCCTGGTGTACATACATCTTTTTAAGTAACCCTTCCAACTTCTTATCCATAGGATCCTTAAAGGAACAGCTATCCTCTATGGGAATAGTGGTTCTCTTAGCCAAAGTGGAAATTGCCCCTTCCACCTTGGGGACCGTCTGCCAAGACTCCTTGATAGAGTCAGCTATTGGAAACATTTTCTTAAAAATTGGAGATGGAGAAAAAGGGATTCCCGGTCTCTCCCATTCCCGGGCAATAATCTCTGTAGCCCTGTCTGGAACCGGAAAAACCTCCACCAAGGAAGGAACATCAAAGTATTTGTTTAACTTACTAGACTTCTTAGGATTGACTACGACAGTCATGTCAGAGTCGTCCAAGGTGGCCAAAACCTCCTTAAGTAACAACCGGAGGTGTTCTAGCTTAAACCTGAAGGATACAACTTCAGTATCAGCAGAAGGAATTACACTGTCTGAGTATGAGACTTCACCCTCAGATGCTACCGAAGTATCTTCCTCCACAGATTTCTGGGAACTATCAGAATAGCCACAACTGCGTCAGAAACCTTACTCACTGATTCCTTAGATTTCCTCTTGCGCTTTCCCTGCAGCATGGGAAAGGCAGACAGCGCATCAGTTATCGCAGAGGATATGTGGGTAGCAATGTCTTGTAACGTAACTCCAACCGGAGTGTGAGAGGAAGCGCAGGGCAATGAATGTGTAGATGATAAAGTTTGGGACACTTGAGGAGAAAGCTGCGGCATATATTGAACAGGGGACCCCTGAACAGCATCTGTCTTAGCTAATGACAGCTCAGATTCAAAAAGTCTATCCCTGTAATGTAATGTTCTTTCAATACATGGAGGGACAAAAAGGGATTGGGGGTTCCACATTAGAATCAAACACAAGCCACATGTAACGTTTTGCAGGGCCTCTTGATCCATCTTTACTCAATGTGTAAACAAAAGAAACAACAGCTTTATTTAGGATTGAAAAATAAAGACACCAAAAACGATACTGTCACTTTAAATTTTAAAAGTAAAAAGAATTTTCCTTTATTCTTTAACTACCGCAAAAAAACAACAGTATACTATAAACCTCAGACAGCCTCCTCACCTCAGCACTGCTGAGGTGCCTACCTGTCCTCCTGTGAACCGGAATAACTCTAACTACGACCCGGACTCAAGATCTAGCTGTTCAAAAACAGCTACGATATAACAACTTCTTTAAGCAGAGACGCAGCAACAATCTCTTGACCGGAACTAACCGGAAGTGTTCCCGAAAGGCGCACAACACTAAATTGCTGCCTCAGAAAACCGCCCTTCCTATTCGTGGGCGTTCCCAACTAGGAAAAAAAGCCGGCCGAGATTGTTATCAAAGCCAGAGCCGTTGCACACAGTGAAAAAACCATACTGTCTCTGCCCCACAAAGTCTGGAATGAAACCGGAACATTCACCAAATCTGAGCCTCCAGTGTTGTTGCACACAGTAAACCTTACTCACTGATTCCACTGACTCTGTCCACAAAGTCCAGAATTAACCGGAACAATAAACTAAATCTGAGCCTCTCTCCAAAAGATTGTCCCGTCCCCATTGCCTGCACACACTGCCTACTAAAATCCTATTAACCCCAAATAGGATTATCAGTGTCTGAAAAACAGGCTTAACTGAAAAAACATAATTTATGTAAGAACTTACCTGATAAATTCATTTCTTTCATATTAGCAAGAGTCCATGAGCTAGTGACGTATGGGATATACATTCCTACCAGGAGGGGCAAAGTTTCCCAAACCTTAAAATGCCTATAAATACACCCCTCACCACACCCACAATTCAGTTTAACGAATAGCCAAGAAGTGGGGTGATAAGAAAAAAGTGCGAAAGCATAAAAAATAAGGAATTGGAATAATTGTGCTTTATACAAAAAAATCATAACCACCACAAAAAAGGGCGGGCCTCATGGACTCTTGATAATATAAAAGAAATGAATTTATCAGGTAAGTTCTTACATAAATTATGTTTTCTTTCATGTAATTAGCAAGAGTCCATGAGCTAGTGACGTATGGGATAATGACTACCCAAGATGTGGATCTTTCCACGCAAGAGTCACTAAAGAGGGAGGGATAAAATAAAGACAGCCAATTCCTGCTGAAAATAATCCACACCCAAAATAAAGTTTAATGAAAAACATAAACAGAAGATTCAAACTGAAACCACTGCCTGAAGTACTTTTCTACCAAAAACTGCTTCAGAAGAAGAAAACACATCAAAATGGTAGAATTTAGTAAAAGTATGCAAAGAGGACCAAGTTGCTGCTTTGCAAATCTGATCAACCGAAGCTTCATTCCTAAACGCCCAGGAAGTAGAAACTGACCTAGTAGAATGAGCTGTAATCCTTCGAGGCGGAATTTTACCCGACTCGACATAGGCATGATGAAATAAAGATTTCAACCAAGATGCCAAAGAAATGGCAGAAGCTTTCTGGCCTTTTCTAGAACCGGAAAAGATGACAAATAGACTAGAAGTCTTTCGGAAAGACTTAGTAGCTTCAACATAATAATACAAAGCTCTAACAGCATCCAAAAAAGCAATGATTTCTCCTTAGAATTCATAGGATTAGGACACAATGAAGGAACCACAATTTCTCTACTAATGTTGTTAGAATTCACAACCTTAGGTAAAAAATTCAAAAGAAGTTTGCAGCACCGCCTTATCCTGATGAAAAATCAGAAAAGGAGACTCACAAGAAAGAGCAGATAATTCAGAGACTCTTCTGGTAGAAGAGATGGCCAAAAGAAACAAAACTTTCCAAGAAAGTAATTTAATGACCAAAGAATACATGGGTTCAAAATGAGGAGCTTGAAAAGCCCCCAGAACCAAATTCAAACTCCAAGGAGGAGAAATTGACTTAAAGACAGGTTTTATACGAACCAAAGCTTGTACAAAACAATGAATATCAGGAAGATTAGCAAACTTTCTGTGAAAAAGAACAGAAAGAGCAGAGATTTGTCCATTCAAGGAACTTGCGGACAAACCGTTATCTAAACCATCCTGAAGAAACTGAAAAATTCTCGGTATTAAAAAAAAAAATACCAAGAAAAATGAAGAGAAAGACACTAAGAAGTATAAGTCTTCCAGACTCTATAATATATCTCTCTAGATACAGATTTACGAGCCTGTCACATAGTATTAATCACAGAGTCAGAGAAACCTCTTTGACCAAGAATCAAGCGTTCAAACTCCATACCTTAAAATTTAAGGATTTGAGATCCTGATGGAAGAAAGGACCTTGCGACAGAAAGTCTGGTCTTAAAGGAAGAGTCCACAGCTGGCAAGAGGCCATCCGGACAAGATCCGCATACCAAAACCTGTGAGGCCATGCTGGAGCTACCATCAGGACAAACGAGCATTCCTGTAGAATCTTGGAGAATACTTTTGGAAGAAGAACTAGAGGCGGAAAGATATAGGCAGGATGATACTTCCAAGGAAGTGATAATGCATCCACTGCCTCCGCCCGAGGATCCCGGGATCTGGACAGATACCAGGGAAGTTTCTTGCTTAGATGAGAAGCCATCAGATCTATTTCTGGGAGTTCCCACATTTGAACAATCTGAAGAAATACCTCTGGGTGAAGAGACCATTCGCCCGGATGCAACGTTTGGCGACTGAGATAATCCGCTTCCCAATTGTCTATACCTGGGATATGAACCGCAGAGATTAGACAGGAGCTGGATTCCGCCCAAACCAAAATTCGAGATACTTCTTTCATAGCCAGAGGACTGTGAGTCCCTCCTTGATGATTGATGTATGACACAGTTGTGACATTGTCTATCTGAAAACAAATGAACAACTCTCTCTTCAGAAGAGGCCAAGACTGAAGAGCTCTGAAAATTGCACGGAGTTCCAAATATTGATCGGTAATCTCACCTCCTGAGATTCCCAAACCCCTTGTGCCGTCAGAGACCCCCACACAGCTCCCCAACCTGTAATACTTGCATCTGTTGAGATTATAGTCCAGGTCGGAAGAACAAAGAAGCCCCCTGAACTAAACGATGGTGATCTGTCCACCACGTCAGAGAGTGTCGTATAATCGGTTTAAAGATATTAATTGAGATATCTTTGTGTAATCCCTGCACCATTGGTTCAGCATACAGAGCTGAAGAGGTCGCATGTGAAAACGAGCAAAGGAGATCGCATCCGATGCAGCAGTCCTAACACGTAAAATTTCCATGCATAAGGCTACCAAAGGAAATGATTGTGACTGAAGGTTTTGACAAGCTGATATCAATGTTAAACTTCTCTTGTCTGACAAGGACAGAGTCATAGACACTGAATCTATCTGGAAACCTAAAAAGGTTACCCTTGTCTGAGGAATCAATGAACTTTTTGGTAAATTGATCCTCCAACCATGATCTTGAAGAAACAACACAAGTCGATTCGTATGAGATTCTGAGAAAATGTGAAGACTGAGCAAGTACCAAGATATCGTCCAAATAAGGAAACACCAAAACCCTGTTTTCTGATTACAGACAGAAGGGCACTGAGAACCTTAGAAAAAATTCTTGGAGCTGATGCTAGGCCAAACGGTAGAGCCACAAAACTGGTAATGCTTGTCAAAAGAGAATCTCAGAAACTAAAAGTGATCTGGATGAATCGGAATATGCAGATATGCATCCTGTAAATCTATTGTAGACATATAATGCCCTTGCTAAACAAAAGGCAGGATAGTCCTACAGTTACCATCTTGAATGTTGGTATCCTTACATAACGATTCAATATTGATAGATCCGGAACTGGTCTGAAGGAATTGACCTTCTTTGGTACAATGAAGAGATAGAATAAAACCCTAGCCCCTGTTCCAGAACTGGAACTGGCATAATTACTCCAGCCAACTCTAGATCTGAAACACATTTCAGAAATGCTGAGCCTTTGCTGTGTTTACTGGGACACGGGAAAGAAAAAAATCTCTTTGCAGGAGGCCTTAACTTGAAGCCAATTCTGTACCTTTCTGAAACAATGTTCTGAAACCAGAGATTGTTAATTGATCCAAATTTCTTTGAAGAAAACGTAATCTGCCCCATACCAGCTGAGCTGGAATGAGGGCCGCACCTTCATGGGTACTTAGGAGGTGGCTTTAGGTTTCTATAAGGCTTGGATATATTCCAAACTGGAAATGGTTTCCAAACTGATACCGCTCCTGAGGATGAAGGATCAGGCTTTTGTTCCTTGTTGTGAGAAAAGGAACGAAAACGATTATTAGACCTAAATTTACCTTAGATTTTTTATCCTTTGGTAAAAAAGTTCCCTTCCCTCCAGTAACAGTTGAGATAATAGAATCCAACTGAGAACCGAATAATTTATTACCCTGGAAAGAAAGGGAAAGCAAAGTTGACTTAGAAGACATATCAGCATTCCAAGTTTTAAGCCATAAAGCTTTTCTAGCTAAAATAGCTAGAGACATATACCTGACATTAACTCTAATGATATCAAAAGATGGTATCACAAATAAAATTATTAGCATGTTATAGAATAATAATAATGCTATAAAATTATGATCTGTCACTTGTTGCGCTAAAGCTTCTAACCAAAAAGTTGAAGCTGCAGCAACATCCGCTAAAAATATAGCAGGTCTAAGAAGATTACCTGAACATAAGTAAGCTTTTCTTAGAAAGGATTCAATTTTCCTATCTAAAGGATCCTTAAATGAAGTACTATCTGCCGTATAGTACGTTTAGCAGGAGTAGAGACAGCCCCATTAACCTTAGGGATTTTGTCCCAAAAAACTCTAATCTGTCAGATGGCACAGGATATAATTGTTTAAACGTTTTAGAAGGAGTAAATGAATTACCCAAATTATTCCATTCCCTGGAAATTACTTCAGAAATAGCATCAGGGAGAGAAAACACTTCTGGAATAACTACAGGAGATTTAAAAACCTTATTTAAACGTTTAGATTTAGAATCAAGAGAACCAGAATCCTCTATTTCTAATGCAATTAATACTTCTTTAAGTAAAGAATGAATAAATTCCATCTTGAACAAATACAAAGATTTATCAGCATCAACCTCTGAGACAGAAACCTCTGAACCAGAAGAACCATTATCAGTATCAGAATGATGATGTTCATTTAAAAATTCATCTGAAAAAAGAGAAGTTTTAAAAGACTTTTACGTATACTAGAAGGAGAAATAACAGACATAGCCTTCTTAATGGATTTAAAAAATAAAATCTCTTATGTTATCAGGAACACTCTGAAAATTAGATGTTGACGGAACAGCAACAGGTAATGTAACAGTACTAAAGGAAATTTTATCTGCATTAATAAGTTTGTCATGACATGCAATACAAACAACAGCTGGAGAAACAGATACCAAAAGTTTATAGCAGATACACTTAGCTTGGTAGCTCCAGCACCGGGCAGCGATTTTCCTGAAGTATCTTCTGACTCAGTTGCAACGTGGAACATCTTGCAATATGTAATAGAAAAAACAACATATAAAGCAAAATTGATCAAATTCCTTAAATGACAGTTTCAGGAATGGGAAAAAAAATGCCAGTGAACAAGCTTCTAGCAACCAGAAGCAATAAATAATGAGACTTAAATAATGTGGAGACAAA
Organism: Bombina bombina; assembly: GCF_027579735.1. Lineage (NCBI taxonomy): Eukaryota > Metazoa > Chordata > Amphibia > Anura > Bombinatoridae > Bombina > Bombina bombina. The sequence continues at coordinate 23,410 of NW_026511075.1, read as the reverse complement.
AATGACGCCCATATTTTTTAGCGCCAAATAAGACGCCCACATTATTTGGCGCCTAAATGCTTTTGGCGCCAAAAATGACGCCACATCCGGAACGCCGACACTTTTGACGCAAAAAAACGTCAAAAAATGACGCAACTTCCGGCGACACGTATGACGCCGGAAACAGAAAAAAAAATTTTGCGCCAAAAAAGTCCGCGCCAAGAATGACGCAATAAAATGAAGCATTTTCAGCCCTCGCGAGCCTAACAGCCCACAGGGAAAAAGTCAAATTTTTTAAGGTAAGAAAAAATGATTGATTCAAATGCATTATCCCAAATATGAAACTGACTGTCTGAAATAAGGAATGTTGAACATCCTGAGTCAAGGCAAATAAATGTTTGAATACATATATTTAGAACTTTATAAAAAAGTGCCTAACCATAGCTTAGAGTGTCACAGAAAATAAGCTTACTTACTTACCCCAGGACACTCATCTACATGTTGTAGAAAGCCAAACCAGTACTGAAACGAAAATCAGCAGAGGTAATGGTATATATATAAGAGTATATCGTCGATCTGAAAAGGGAGGTAAGAGATGAATCTCTACGACCGATAACAGAGAACCTATGAAATAGACCCCGTAGAAGGAGATCATTGCATTCAAAATAGGCAATACTCTCCTCACATCCCTCTGACATTCACTGCACGCTGAGAGGAAAACCGGGCTCCAACCTGCTGCGGAGCGCATATCAACGTAGAATCTAGCACAAACTTACTTCACCACCTCCATAGGAGGCAAAGTTTGTAAAACTGAATTGTGGGTGTGGTGAGGGGTGTATTTATAGGCATTTTAAGGTTTGGGAAACTTTGCCCCTCCTGGTAGGAATGTATATCCCATACGTCACTAGCTCATGGACTCTTGCTAATTACATGAAAGAAAGTACTATATTCTTGATAAGAAAATAAAACTAGGCACTTACCTGAAGATCAATCTGCCCGGCAGCAGGGCAGTTCACATGGTATGAGAGGTCATCTCCCTCACATGGACCTGTGGGAAAATTAGGAAAGACTAAATAATCCTAATCAGGCTTTTAGGATAGGGCAGCAACAACTATTTGGGTGGCGCAGTGAGGATTATACCCCACAAGTTCCCAACTGCTTAAAAGACACCACTGCTCTACTGAAAAGACTGACATGGGCTACGGCTAAACCCCAGGAGGAAGCAGAACAATCTTGCTCTGCTTCAAAATAATAAAATCTTGATTGAAGAATATTCTTTCAGACACCTAAACTTTACCACCTCCTTGCTTTTAACATAGGCAAAGAGAATGACTGGGGTTGCAGGGAAGGGAGGTGATATTTAACAGCTTTGCTGTGGTGCTCTTTGCCTCCTCCTGTTGGCCAGGAGTGATATTCCCAATAGTAATTAGAGATGATCCGTGGACTCACCGTGTCATTAGAAAGAAATGTTAGCTCATGGATAAATAACTGGATACAAGACAGGGAGCAATGAGTAGTAGTAAAGGATCATACTCATATTGGACAAAGGTAATCAGTGGACTCCCCCTGGGATCAGTATTGGGCCCTGTTCTTTTTAATATATTTTTTAATGACTTGAAGCAAGGAATAAAATAGCAACATCTGTATTTTTGCAGATGATAAATAGATATTCAGTGCAGGATGAAATTGCTTTACAAGGGGGTCTACAAAAATTAGAAGAATGGGCAGGTAAATGGAAACTGAAATTTAATACTGGAAAATGCAAGGTTCTACAATTTGGAAGTAAAAATAAGTAGGCAACCTATTATTTAAATGGGACTAGACTTGGCAAAAAACTGTTATGATCAAGCCTAAACTTAAACCTGGTTTTTACGTCTGCTGCATTTGTTCCCAGCCTGCGGATTTACCTCTTCGCCACCAGATGGATTATTCACAGGTTGAGGTTTTAGGAATACGGTTACTTGCAACTTTGACTTTCTGGCTCCACCTGCCTATCAGAGTGCCTGATACTTTGTAAATACTTTGTATTCAGCGTGTCTGCACAACGTACCGCATTGATTTTGCACCATTGTGGCGCCTTCTTCTCTTTTACATTTTCAGATTCGTCTTTCCTCGATTCACCATTGAGTTTTTGGAAGAAGTTTTGCTGCCGCCACTCTCAACAGAAGAGTTCTCATACTTTGGACCTTTGGGACTACACTACCATATGAACTTTATGTTTTTTGGGTTTGTGCATGTATGCATTATTTAAGTTATTTATAATTGATTCACATTCACTTATTATTTCATCACATTATATTTTTTGTGTTTGGCGCATACAACTTTTTTAGATTAATTTTTGTAACGGGAAACAAGCTTGCACTAAAATGGCATTCAGATAAGGAGCAACTGAAATGTGCTGAATCTGAGCACTGGCAAGGTTTCATCCAACACGGGTGGAAAAATTGGCAACATTTTTTTTCCCTGTGTATAGGGATGTGCAGCTAAGATCCTAGGGGTCTATACTAGCCATAAATTGACCTTTTGGATGAAAGGTAAAAAACAGTGAGGAAAGTTCCCATTATACCAGTGGAAATCCTGACCAACATGTTTATGGATGTTAATCTGGAACAGGACTGTAAATCCCTAAGGACAATGAACTGATTGGGGTAAAAAAAAACCTTGACCCTGAGGTTACACAGGAACTGGGATTCATTTATTCTCCTACCTCCAAATGCTTATATAAAGGCTGCCGCCTCAGAAGGATCTTGGCAACCTGAGATAGGCCCACTGGTCATAAGGAGGACTCTGCTTCAAAGAGAACAAAACTTGATCTCTTGAAGGACAAAGAGAATCAGTCTGGATATCCAAACAATTTTTCCTGATGGATTCAAAAATATAAAATCTTATACAATTTGTATTGAATTCATACACGATATAAGTAGTAGCAATGGTATACATGTACCTATTTAAGCATTGGATACTTTTAAATCCATATCTAGATAAGCAGGGACTGCGTATATCTTTAGACAGTAAATACACAATGTGCATGATACATGAAAATATTCATGATCATTGCTCAGTGTCTGCATGATAAAAACAATAGCGCCTCATTTATTCACTTTACTCCTGAGAGGCAAAGACTGGGATACCAGAGAGGTGAGAGAGATTAAAAGCTTGTGGAATGTTGGTTATCTTTGCCTCCTAGTGGCCAAGAGTTGAATTTCAGGAGTAATGGCTCATGGACTCTCACCACCTTGTGAAACAAATGTATATTACTCAGTTAAACTACTTTAAAAATATAACATTTACTTTCCATCAACCTCTGTAGCAGTATCACACTCACATATGCAAAACATCTTATACAGTGCAGGCTTCATGTCAGAAAAATATTGTTCTATAAGAATTGATGAGTTGCCATACATAAGTAAAATGTATAATAAAATGTAAAGACTTATCATTGGTTTAAATTGCTAAATGTATTCAGTTCATGTTTTATCCATTTATGTTACTGAATCACACAAAATATACAATTAGATTAAAAAGTCAAATATCTGAATACCTAAAGGCCTATTTATTAAGCCGTCAACCGCAAATACGCTGGAATTCTGCAGCGTAATTGTGGCGAGCCTGATTCGACCTAGTTATCAAAGCCTACAGACCGGCAAAAGTTGAAATTTGTGACGTAACATACGATCCGCCAGTCTCAATCCGACAGAGATCGATGCTTACGTCATTACAGATCTTCCGAATACAAATTCGGCACTATCTGACAACTTTTGCAAGTTATCAAATTTCTAACAGGTACGCTTGCAGATATTCCGGCCCAGCATACCTGGTTTTCAATCCGCCAACCTGGAGGCCGCGGATTCCATAGGAATCAATAGGAGTCTGAAAGCAGCAAAAGCTTATGTTCGATGCTGCCAGATATCCCATTGAATTCTATAGTAGAAAACAGTAACGTTTACACCCAACACCCTAACATAAGCCCCGAGTCTAAACACCCCTAATCTGCCGCTCCGACATCGCCGCAACCTACATAATGTTATTAAACCCTATCTCGCCACTCCAGGAGCCCACCGCAACTAAATAAATGTATTAACCCCTATCCCGCCGCTCCCAGAGCCCACTGCAACTAAATACATGTATTAACCCCTATCCCGCTGCTCCCGGACCCCGCGCAAATAAATAAATGTATTAACTCCTATCCCGCCTCTCCCGGACCCCGCGCAAATAAATAAATGTATTAACCCCTATCCCGCCGCTCCCGGACCTCGCCACAACTGTAATAAAATTATTAACCCCTAAACCCCTGGCCTCCAACATCACTACCACTAACTAAACCTATTAACCCCTAAACCGCCAGCCACATCGCCATAAACTAAATTAAGCTATTAACCCCTAAACCTAACAACCCGCTAACTTTACATTAAATATTAACTCATCCCTATCTTATAATAAATTAATATAGTTTATTTTAATTCTAAAGGTAAGTTTTAAACTATTAATTAACCTACCCTAACTATTATACTAAAATTACATTAAACTATATTAAACTATTAACCAACCTACCCTAACTATTATATTAAAAACAAAATTTATGCTTACCTGATAAATTTCTTTCTCTTGTGGTGTATCCAGTCCACGGGTTCATCCATTACTTGTGGGATATTCTCCTTCCCAACAGGAAGTTGCAAGAGGACACCCACAGCAGAGCTGTCTATATAGCGCCTCCCCTAACTGCCACTCCCAGTCATTCAACCGAAGACAAGCAAGAAAAAAGGAGAAACTATAGGGTGCAGTGGTGACTGTAGTTTAAAAATAAAAAACACCTGCCTTAAAGTGACAGGGCGGGCCGTGGACTGGATACACCACAAGAGAAAGAAATTTATCAGGTAAGCATAAATTTTGTTTCCTCTTGTAAGGTGTATCCAGTCCACGGGTTCATCCATTACTTGTGGGATACCAATACCAAAGTTTTAGGACACGGATGAAGGGAGGGACAAGGCAGGAACTTAAACGGAAGGCACCACTGCCTGCAAGACCTTTCTCCCAAAAATAGCCTCCAAGGAAGCAAAAGTATCAAATTTGTAGAATTTAGAAAAAGTCTGAAGCGAAGACCAAGTCGCCGCCTTACAAATCTGTTCAACAGAGGCCTCATTTATAAAAGCCCATGTGGAAGCTACCGCTCTAGTGGAATGAGCTGTAATTCTTTCAGGAGGCTGCTGGCCAGCAGTCTCATAAGCTAAACGGATTATGCTTCTCAGCCAAAAAGAAAGAATAGATGCCAAAGCCTTTTGGCCTCTCCTCTGTCCAGAGTAGACAACAAACAATGCAGATGTTTGACGAAAATCCTTAGTAGCTTGTAAATAAAACTTTAAAGCACGAAACACGTCAAGATTGTGTAATAGACGTTCCTTCTTTGAAGAAGGATTAGGACACAGTGATGGAACAACAATCTCCTGATTGATATTCTTATTAGATACCACCTTAGGAAGAAACCCAGGTTTGGTACGCAAAACTACCTTATCTATATGGAAGATCAGATAAGGGGAATCACACTGTAAGGCAGATAACTCTGAAACTCTTCGAGCCGAAGAGATAGCTACCAAAAACAGAACTTTCCAAGATAGAAGTTTGATATCTATGGAATGCAGAGGTTCAAAAAGAACCCATTGAAGAACTTTAAGAACTAAATTTAAACGCCATGGCGAAGCAACAGGTTTAAACACAGGCTTGATTCTAACTAAAGCCTGACAAAACGACTGAACGTCTGGAACATCTGCCAGACGCTTATGCAGAAGAATAGACAGAGCAGAAATCTGTCCCTTTAAAGAACTAGCTGACAATCCCTTCTCCAATCCTTCTTGGAGAAAGGATAATATCCTAGGAATCCTGACTTTACTCCATGAGTAACCCTTGGATTCACACCAATGAAGATATTTACACCATATCTTAAGATAGATTTTCCTGGTGACAGGCTTTCGAGCCTGAATTAAGGTATCAATGACCGACTGGGAGAAACCATGTTTTGATAAAATCAAGCGTTCAATCTCCAAGCAGTCAGCCGCAGAGCAATTAGATTTGGATGTTTGAATGGACCTTGAAGTAGAAGGTCCTGCCTCAGCGGCAGAGTCCATGGTGGAAGGGATGACATGTCCACCAGATCTGCATACCAAGTCCTGCGTGGCCACGCAGGTGCTATCAAAATCACCAAAGCTCTCTCCTGCTTGATCTTGGCAGACGAGGGAGGAGAGGAAATGGAGGGAACACATAAGCCAGGCTGAAGGACCAGGGCACTGCTAGAGCATCTATCAGTGCTGCCTGGGGATCCCTTGACCTGGACCCGTAACAGGGAAGCTTAGCGTTCTGACGAGACGCCATCAGATCCACTTCTGGTTTGCCCCATAGTTGAATCAGCTGGGCAAATACCTCCGGATGGAGCTCCCACTCCCCCGGATGAAAAGTCTGCCGACTTAGAAAATCCGTCTCCCAGTTCTCTACTCCTGGGATATGGATAGCTGAGAGATGGCAAGAGTGAACCTCTGCCCATATAATTATCTTTGAAACCTCCAACATTGCCAGGGGGCTTCTTGTCCCCCCTGATGGTTGATATAGGCTACAGTCGTGATATTGTCCGACTGAAATCTGATGAACCTGACCGCAGCTAATTGAGGCCAAGCCTGAAGAGCATTGAATATCGCTCTCAGTTCCAGAATGTTTATCGGGAGGAGGGCTTCCTCCTGAGTCCACGAACCCTGAGCCTTCAGGGAGTTCCAGACTGCGCCCCATCCCAGAAGGCTGGCATCTGTCGTGACTATAGTCCACTCTGGCCTGCGGAAACTCATTCCCCTGGACAGATGGACCCGAGAGAACCACCAGAGAAGAGAATCCCTGGTCTCTTGATCCAGATTTAGCAGAGGGGACAAATCTGTGTAATCCCCATTCCACTGATTGAGCATGCAAAGTTGCAGTGGTCTGAGATGTAGGCGGGCAAACGGAACTATGTCCATTGCCGCTACCATTAGGCCGATTACTTCCATACACTGAGCCACTGACGGCCGAGAAGTGGAATGAAGAGCACAGCAGGAAGTTAGAAGCTTTGATAACCTGACCTCTGTCAGAAAAATTTTCATTTCTACTGAATCTATTAGTGTTCCTAGGAAGGAAACTCTTGTGAGAGGGGAGAGAGAACGCTTTTCTTCGTTCACCTTCCATCCGTGAGACCTCAGAAAGGCCAGAACAATGTCCGTATGGGACTTGCCGATTTGAAAAGTCGACACCTGTATCAGAATGTCGTCTAGGTAAGGAGCCACCGCTATGCCCCGTGGCCTTAGAACCGCCAGTAGGGACCCTAAAACCTTCGTAAAGATTCTTGGTGCCATGGCTAACCCGAAGGGAAGAGCCACAAACTGGTAATGCCTGTCTAAGAAAGCGAACCTGAGGAACTGATGATGATCTCTGTGAATCGGAATGTGGAGATAAGCATCCTTTAAGTCCACGGTAGTCATATATTGACCCTCCTGGATCATAGGGAGGATGGTTCGGATAGTCTCCATCTTGAAGGATGGGACCCTGAGAAATTTGTTTAGGATCTTGAGATCCAAGATTGGTCTGAAAGTTCCCTCTTTTTTGGGAACTATAAACAGATTTGAATAGAAGCCCTGCCCCTGTTCCTCCCTTGGAACTGGGTGGATCACTCCCATAACCAGCAGGTCTTGAACACAACGTAAGAATGTCTCTCTCTTTATCTGGTTTACAGATAATTGTGAGAGATGAAATCTCCCCTTTGGAGATGAAGCTTTGAAGTCCAGAAGATATCCCTGGGAACAATCTCTAATGCCCAGGGATCCTAGACGTCTCTTGCCCAAGCCTGGGCGAAGAGAGAGAGTCTGCCCCCCACTAGATCCAGTACCGGATCGGGGGCTCCTTCATGCTGTCTTAGAGGCAGCCGCAGGTTTCTTGGCCTGCTTCCCCTTATTCCAAGCCTGGTTAGGTCTCCAGACTGGTTTGGACTGGGCGAAATTTCCCTCTTGTTTGGCATTAGAGGAAACTGAAGCTGCGCCACTCTTGAAGTTTCGAAAGGAACGAAAATTATTCTGTTTGGTCCTTAATTTATTGGACCTATCCTGTGGAAGGGCGTGACCTTTTCCTCCAGTAATATCAGAAATGATCTCCTTCAGACTGGGCCCGAATAGGGTCTGTCCCTTGAAGGGGATGTTAAGAAGCTTAGACTTTGAAGTAACGTCTGCTGACCAGGACTTAAGCCATAGCGCCCTATGCGCCAAAATGGCAAAACCTGAATTCTTAGCCGTTAGCTTGGCTAAATGAAAAATGGCATCAGAAATAAAGGAGTTAGCTAACTTAAGAGCTTTAATCCTGTCTAGAATATCGTCTAACGGGGTCTCCACCTGTAGAGCCTCCTCAAGAGACTCAAACCAAAAAGCCGCTGCAGCTGTAACTGGGGCAATGCATGCAAGAGGCTGGAGAATAAAACCTTGATGTATAAAAATTTTCTTAAGGAGACCCTCCAATTTTTTATCCATAGGATCTAGGAAAGCACAACTGTCCTCGACGGGGATAGTTGTACGCTTAGCTAGGGTGGAGACTGCTCCCTCCACCTTAGGAACTGTCTGCCACGAGTCCCGTATGGTGGCATCTATGGGAAACATCTTTTTAAAAGCAGGAGGGGAGAGAACGGCACACCTGGTCTATCCCATTCCTTAGTAATAATTTCCGAAAACCTCTTAGGGACTGGAAAAACATCAGTGTAAACAGGTACTACAAAGTATTTGTCCATTTTACATAATTTCTCTGGAACCACAATGGGGTCACAGTCATCCATTCGCTAAAACCTCCCTAAGCAATAAGCGGAGGTGTTCAAGCTTAAATTTAAACGCTGTCATCTCAGAATCAGACTGAAGTAACGCCTTCCCTGAGTCTGAAATGTCACCCACAGATAGAAGCTCACCTGCCTCGGCTTCTGAGCATTGTGAGGGTATATCGGACACAGGCAATAAAGCGTCAGAAAGCTCTGTATTAATTCTAGCCCCAGAGCTGTCTCACTTTCCTTGTAGCCCTGGCAGTTTAGAGAATACCTCTGTGAGGGTAGCATTCATAACTGCCTGTAAGGTAAAAGAATTAGACGCGCTAGATGTACTTGGCGTCACTTGAGCGGGAGTTATAGGTTCTGACACATGGGGAGAGTTAGATGGCATAATCTCCCTCTTTTTAGTCAGAGAATCCCCTGGAGATAAATCTTTAAGCGCCATAATATGGTCTTTATAGTTTATAGAAATTTCAGTACATTTGGTACACATTCTAAGAGGGGGTTCCACAATGGCTTCCAAACATATTGAACAAGGAGTTTCCTCTATGTCAGACATGTTTAACAGACTAGTAATGAGACAAGCAAGCTTGGAAAACACTTTAATAAAGGTGAAACAGCAATTAAACAAAAACGTTACTGTGCCTTTAAGAGAAAAAAACTAGCACTTAAACTGCAAAACAGTGAAAAAATACAGTAAAATCTTTGAAATTTTTACAGTGTGAATAAGGGACTAAAGCAGCATTGCACCCACTTGCAAATGGATGATTAACCCCTTAGGCCCCAAGCCAGATTGAAAAATGTTAAAAAATCAATTGAGCACCATGCCACAGCTCTGCTGAGGCTCCTACCTGCCCATAAAAACGATTTTGTGCAGCAATAACCCCTTTGAAATGGTTCTCAGATGCCAGGGGACTCTTCTAGGGAAGCTGGATGTCTCAGTTTGAATTAAAACTGCAGTTAAAATAGGCCCCTCCCACCATGTACTGGATGTCAGAGAAAATACTCCTGGGAGTATCTGACTAGCCATGTGGAAACTAGGCCCCAAATAAAGACTTATCTCCCTCAGAGAAAAAACGTCCTATTTTTGAAATCATGTAAACGTTTTGTCACTAAGTAATATGAATATTAACATGAGTATTACCTTGTTATTCCTCTCTCTAGAAATAAAAATACTGAACATACCTCAAAGCAGGTAATCTGCAGGCCGTTCCCCCAACTGAAGTTTTCCCATATTCATCAGTTATGTGTGAGAACAGCAATGGACCTTAGTTACAAACCGCTAAGATCATCAAATCTCCAGGCAGAACTCTTCTTCTAATTTCTGCCTGAGAGAAAAACAGTACAACGCCGGTACCGTTTAAAAATAACAAACTCTTGATTGAAGGTAAAACTACACTAAGTCACCACATATCTCTTGATACTTCCTTTCTTGTCGAGAGTTGCAAGAGAATGACTGGGAGTGGCAGTTAGGGGAGGAGCTATATAGACAGCTCTACTGTGGGTGTCCTCTTGCAACTTCCTGTTGGGAAGGAGAATATCCCACAAGTAATGGATGAACCCGTGGACTGGATACACCTTACAAGAGAAATTACATTAAACTAACAATTAAATTAACTATATTATATATTTAAAAACCTAACCCTACTCAAGTTATTTAAATCTACAATTAAAAATTACTACATTACAAAAAAATAACAACTAAGTTACAAAAAATAAAAAACCACAGTATCAAAAACAATTACAGCTAATCTAAGAGCCCTATCAAAATAAAAAAGACCCACCAAAATAAAAAAAAAACCTATCCTACACTAAACTATCAATCGCCCTTAAAAGGGCCTTTTGCGGGGCATTGCCCCAAAGAAATCAGCTCTTTTACCTATAAAAAAAAATACAAACACCCCCCCAACAGTAAAACCCACCACCTAACCAACCAACACCCTCAAATAAAACCCTATCTAAAAAACCTGAGCTCCCCATTGCCCTGAAAAGGGCATTTGTATGGGCATTGCCCTTAAAAGGCTTGATAATTCAGCCTCATAGTCTGAGTGCCCATTTAGAGGTAAGTTATAGGAGACATGTATGCCAATGTCAAACTGTCTACTCTGCTTAACTGTCAGCAAAGCTCATTGCAATCTCTCTGCTTTTCTTTTCTTTTTTAACTTCCAGTAGCTATTCAACAGGCAACATTCTACTGTTTAGCATGTATGCCAGCAAAAGGCACTAAAATGCATTTTCCTTTCTTGGAATAAAAGTCAAATAGGTTTTGCAGCAATTTATCATAATAATAACAGTCTATCAGGGAAATAAACTCTTACAACAAAGAGGCACACACACATTCTGCACATATTACCTGGCACTACGGATTGATGCAGAATATTAGACACAAGCCATAACTTACACTTGACATAAACCAGTGTGCAGTCCAGCATCTCTCTACTGTATATTTCATGGCCAAAATGGCAATCAACAGCAGTAAATGGAAAATCTGGAACAAAAGTAGCTCTGTGCCATAAAGAAGCTGAATGTGTTATGATAGTAAAGTATATGAAAGCCAGTTATTTGATTTTTTTTCTTTACTTAGAAAAAATATTAACAGACTAATTTGCTTTGATCTTGGAAAATGGTAAATGGCTGGGCTGAAGACATGGAGTCTTCAGTCCAGCAACTTACCATTTTCCAAGAATAAAGCAAATTACTTTGTTAATGTTTTTTCTGACACCTGCAGAAGCCAAAAAAACAAATCATGAAATAGAATGAAAAATCTCTCTCTCAAATCAGAATTTCACATCCATAAAATATATAATTCTGTAAATCTACAACACTTTCCATGTGTGGCATAAAACTAAAACTACATTATATCATATATAAAATGAAGCCTAAAAACCATGACAGGTTATCAGATTGCAGTAATGCATAAATGATTGTACAAGATGCACACAGTAAGCTCTATACATAACGGAAAATGGAAAAAGCTAAACTATAAGGCTTTCAGTATTACATTAAGATGAAACACCATTTTCAAGGGTTTATAACAAACTTTAGAGCAGATATACGTGTAGAGCAACCAAAAATGTTAGGAGTGACATGTTTAATGATGTCATCACTAATATGGGCACTCACTGCTGCCTAAAACCATTCTTGGGAAAGAAGTTATAAATATCTGAATGCGGTGTCTGATTAACAAGCTTGGCAGCCATATTTAGAGTACAGAACATGTAAAAGGATAGCAAAAGAAGACATCCTTATTGCCACAGCTTCTGAAGACTGTTAACAAGGTAAAAAGAAATCAGCAGACAATCAGACATATTTCTAATGCTGTACTGGAGGGAGAGAAGTATATAGATGTAACACAGATATAACACAATTATAGACAAGTTCAGAGGTCAGAGAACAAACAGGCCCAAAACAACCGGACACAATTTGCAGGTACAGGAAGGGAGGTTAATATATAGGTAATGGCCAGCAGGACACAATATACAGGTAAAGGAAAAAAAGTATAATATAAAGCTAATGCATCATGACCAGCAGGCCACAGGGGCAAGCTGCAGAGTCTAACATCTCCTCTCTAAAACTACAAAGGAGCATAAGATATGCAAGTGACCATTAGGAGAAGCCTGCACCAGACGATACAGGTGACTGTAAGCACGGTGCTCCCTATACCACCTAAACAGCTTTGTAACACTACAAATCCAGCCCTGTGGATATAAGTTGTATTAGAAACTCTCAGCTAGATCACATTGCAGCTCTAATTTGAACATTTTATTGAAGATATTTGTTGTTGCTACAACTTGTAAAAGGGATATAAAATGGTATATGAAACATCAGTGGGACATTTCTGCGATACAACTAATTTCTAAACAAATGTTTCTGTTACAAGTTACCACTGTTAGGACTGTTAACATGCCTGTGACCAGCTGCAGATACAGATATAGGCTGTTAACACACGTGACCAGCTGCAGAAACAGCTATAGGATGTTAGCATCCATCTGACATCAGATTTGTCAGAATTAGCTATTGCCAACTTGACGCTCATTGCGTTCACGCCCATACTTGAGCGAATTACGTTCGATGTTGTGTATCAACGGTTGATAGTGTGAGCACAACAACATCGAACGTGATTCGCCCAAGTATGGGCGTGAACGCAATGAGCGACACGATTGGCTACTCACCTCACACACAGGGTATTTAAGGAGTCTACAGCTTGACACTCGTCTTGTCAGTTACTAATACACATTGAGAAAGGCCGCTACTCGGCCGAAATGCGTTTGTGTGCAGTGTGCTTGTGTGAATGTTTTTGATTTTAAACCTCAATTTTGTGACTCCACTTTAAACTGCAAGAGATGTTAGCATAGTTTTTCTGACCATCCCTGTCACCTGAAGCCGGAGTATCCTGTTACCGGCCAGGAATACAGGGGGGTGGTTGGAGCTGTGTTTATTTTCTCAATATATTGTGGTTTGTGTTTAGTCCTTGTGGAGATCATTTGAGATATATTGGAATTTTTTCCAGCTGTAATATCGATTACATTTTAATAGTGGTTAATAAATTTATGTTTTTAAGTAAATTACTTTACCCCATTAGTTGAATACTTTTCAACAATATTACTATATATATTGGAATGAGTGCTAATTAACCCCATCTTGTCCCACTTCCCCTTTTCCTCTGGTCACTATTAGATTATTTAAGTGTTAGCACCAGGGATTACTATATCCCTTATTCCTATCAATCACATTCACAGTGCCAATACTATTGTTTTCCTTGAAAAAGTGGACATGTGCCACAAAATAATCAAAAAGAGCACAGAAGACAATTATATGTCTTAAATGTTACAGTTTAAAAAAACAGCATTAAATATATTATGCATATACAGTATATTACAGATGAATCCTGAGTAGTTGCAGTGTTTCAATGTGCTTGATGCTTAGGGAATACAGAGATAGACTGATACTGTCAAAACAGTATCAGAAAATCATAAATTATGCTTACCTGATAATTTCCTTTACTTCCGTGGGAAAGAGTCCACAGCCGCATTCATTAATTATTGGAAATAAGAACCTGGCCACCAGGAGGAGGCAAATACCCACCAGTAAAAGGCTTAAATACTCCTCCCACTTCCCCTATCCCCCAGTCATTCAGTCGAGGAACAAGGAACAGTGGAAGAAGCATCAAGGTGAAAGGGTGCCAGAAGATAAAAGACAACAACGCCTCAAAAAAACGTGCAGGGGGCTGTGGACTCTTTCCCAATGAAGAAAAGGAAATTATCAGGTAAGCATAATTTATGATTTTCTTACTAATGGGAATGAGTCCACAGCCGCATTCATTACTTAAGGGAAATTTATACCCAAGCCAAAGAGGACACAGAATGCCAAAACCAGAGGGTAAGAGGCAGACCAATAAAAGGCACCAACCTAAAAACAGATTTCCAAGAAAAAAAAGTTTGTCCAAAACTGGGATCAACAAACATTTTGAAAAAAGCAGTCCCAGAAACACAAATCTACAAACTGTCCAAAGAGCCTAGATAGACCCACGAGTGGGCCCAACCCGAGAGCACCCACCTCAAGGACAGCATTTGTCAGGAGCAACAACCCCACCACAGCCCCTCAACCAAGCGAGGGACCCCGAGTAAAAATTCCCAGAGGGAAGATACAAGACAGAAGAAAAGGAACAACGTCCAGGGTGACAAGGAGACAGGAAGCTCCGGAGAGAGACAGGAAAGGATGACAGAAACTAGTGGCGCATCTGAAAACAGATACGAAATATCCCGCCCCTGCGCAGCTGAAACTGCGCAGACCAACACTACACCACTATAGGCCGCAGAGCAGCAGAATATCCTTCCGGAATTAACCTTTCTGAACAAAGAGATCCCAAGGATCCAACTCCCCCAGAGGGTTCAGAAAAACACCTCACAAGGGACCCTAAAGTGCATGTTAGCGTTCAAAGAGCAACAGTTGCCCTGGAAACAACAGCAACCTTCTGCAAGCTGGGTAGCGAAGCTAACCGTAGGCGAAAATAGCTGACTAACAGAACCCTACCCCTACACAAAAGGAAGGGAAGGACCACCAGGCACGCTTGAGAAAAGCGACCAGACCCCGGGAAAACCCCAGAGACCTGAGGACACAATCCCTAAGGGCAAGCCCACAGGCATTAGATATAAAATAGTAAGTAATCACAGCTGAGTACAAACTCTAGAACTGCAGCTTGCGAGACCGAAAAGCTAACCACTAGGCCACCTAGGCTCAATAGCTTGCCAGCAGACAAGGTAAAATAACTGCAGCTTTTTCCCCAACAGCAAACCTTCCGCTTACTAGGCAGCAAAGCTAATACAAGAGAGACAAGAGTCCCTCAGAAAAACGTGATACAGAGAGCACGTGTCCCTAGGACACCCAACCAATCTACAAATAATTGTACAGGCAAAGAACGCCCAAAGTGTTCAGTGACCAGCGCAAATCCTAGGACAGAAAAGAATACAGACCTCCAAAACTTCCGATACATCTCTGCCATCATCCTGGGACGAAAGGCAAAGAATGACTGGGGGATAGGGGAAGTGGGAGGAGTATTTATGCCTTTGGCTGGTGGGTCTTTGCCTCCTCCTGATGGCCAGGTTCTTATTTCCCAAAAGTAATGAATGCGGACGTGGACTCTTTCCCATTAGGAAGAAAATACTGAATGCTTTTTGTTACAATATTTACGATTGAAAATGTTGTTATAATTCACTATTTAAATGTTACATACAGATTTCAAATATCAACCTTTGCTCTATAGAAGCATTTAAAAAGACGAAAACAAGGTGAAGAAACAATTTGAATGTCAAGAGACATTTTACCTGTCATTTATTTATTTATTTTTAACTTAAAGTGAATGTAAAGTTGAATGAATAAGTGCCCGGTTTTTAAAAATACTATTATAAACAGGGGCACTTTCATATATTAAACTTTACATTGCAGCGGTTTTTTTTGTTTTGTTTTTAAATAGTTACACTTATCTTTAGGGAACCCAGACCAGCGATCCTCCGCCCGCAGCTCCTCTGTACTTAGCACAGCAATGACAAAACCGGCTTCCTCCAATCATGGCGTGCACCCCGAGGCGTCAAGCTCGTGAGGCCACGCAATGATTGGAGGAAGCCGGTTTCGTCATTGAAGTGCTAAGTACAGAGGAGCTGCGGACAGAGGAGCTGCGGACAGAGGAGCTGCGGACAGAGAAGCTGCGGACAGAGAAGCTGCGGACAGAGGATCGCAGGTCTGGGTTTCCTAAAGAAAAAGGTAAGAATTAAAAAAAATAAAAAACGCTTCAAAGTAAATTTTAATTAAATGAAAGTGCCCCTGTTTTAATAGTATTTTTAAAAACCGGGCACTCATTCATTAAAATTTACATTCACTTTAAAAAACAGAATTTATGCTTACCTGATAAATTACTTTCTCCAACGGTGTGTCCGGTCCACGGCGTCATCCATTACTTGTGGGATATTCTCCTCCCCTACAGGGAAAGGCAAGGAGAGCACACAGCAGAGCTGTCTATATAGCTCCCCCTCTAGCTCCGCCCCCCAGTCATTCGACCGACGGTTAGGAGAAAAAGGAGAAACTATAGGGTGCCGTGGTGACTGTAGTGTATAAAGACAAAAAAAATTTCAACCTGATTACACACCGTTGGAGAAAGTAATTTATCAGGTAAGCATAAATTCTGTTTTCTCCAACATTGGTGTGTCCGGTCCACGGCGTCATCCTTACTTGTGGGAACCAATACCAAAGCTTTAGGACACGGATGAAGGGAGGGAGCAAATCAGGTTACCTAAACGGAAGGCACCACGGTTTGCAAAACCTTTCTCCCAAAAATAGCCTCCGAAGAAGCATAAGTATCAAATTTGTAGAATTTGGCAAAAGTGTGCAGAGAATACCAAGTCGCTGCCTTACATATCTGATCAACAGAAGCCTCGTTCTTGTAGGCCCATGTGGAAGCCACAGCCCTAGTAGAGTGAGCTGTGATTCGGTCAGGAGGCTGTCGTCCGGCAGTCTCATAGGCCAATCGGATAATGCTTTTTAGCCAGAAAGAGAGAGAGGTAGCAGTAGCTTTTTGATCTCTCCTCTTACCAGAGTAAACGACAAACAAAGATGAGGTTTGTCTAAAATCTTTTGTTGCTTCTAAATAGAACTTTAAAGCACGAACAACATCTAAATTGTGTAATAAACGTTCCTTCTTTGAAACTGGTTTCGGACACAGAGAAGGAACAACTATTTCCTGGTTAATATTCTTGTTGGAAACAACTTTTGGAAGAAAACCAGGCTTAGTACGCAAAACAACCTTATCTGAATGGAAAACCAGATAGGGTGGATTACACTGCAAAGCAGATAATTCAGAAACTCTTCTAGCAGACGAAATAGCACCCAAAAACAGTACTTTCCAAGATAATAACTTAATATTTATGGAATGTAAAGGTTCAAACGGAACCCCTTGAAGAACTGAAAGAACTAAATTTAGACTCCAAGGAGGAGTCATGGTTCTGTAAACAGGCTTGATTCTAACCAAAGCCTGAACAAAAGCTTGTACATCTGGCACAGCTGCCAGTCGTTTGTGTAACAAGACAGATAAAGCAGAAATCTGTCCCTTTAGAGAACTAGCGGACAACCCTTTATCCAAACCTTCTTGGAGAAAGGAGAGAATCCTTGGAATTTTTATTTTACTCCAGGAGAATCCCTTGGATTCACACCAACAGATATATTTACGCCATATTTTATGGTAAATCTTTCTAGTCACAGGTTTTCTGGCTTGGACCAGAGTATCTATCACAGAATTCGAAAACCCACGTTTGGATAAAATCAAGCGTTCAATTTCCAAGCAGTCAGCTGCAGAGAAACTAGATTTGGATGTTCGAATGGACCTTGTACTAGAAGATCCTGTCTCAAAGGTAGCTTCCATGGTGGAGCCGATGACATATTCACCAGGTCTGCATACCAAGTCCTGCGTGGCCACGCAGGAGCTATCAGAATCACCGAGGCCTTTTCCTGTTTGATCCTGGCTATGAGCCTGGGAAGGAGAGGAAACGGTGGAAACACATACGCTAGGTTGAACGACCAAGGCGCCACTAATGCATCCACTAGAATCGCCTTGGGATCCCTGGATCTGTACCCGTAACAAGGAATCTTGAAGTTCTGATGGGACGCCATTAGATCCATGTCTGGAATGCCCCATAATTGGGTTAACTGAGCAAAGACCTCCGGGTGGAGTTCCCACTCCCCCGGATGGAAAGTCTGACGACTCAAATAGTCCGCCTCCCAGTTGTCTACTCCTGGGATGTGAATAGCAGATAGATGGCAGGAGTGATTCTCTGCCCATTGGATGATCTTGGTTACTTCCTTCATCGCTAGGGAACTCTTTGTTCCCCCCTGATGATTGATGTACGCAACAGTCGTTATGTTGTCCGACTGAAATCTTATGAACCTGGCTTTCGCTAGCTGAGGTCAAGCCAGGAGCGCATTGAATATTGCTCTTAGTTCCAAAATGTTTATCGGGAGAAGCGACTCTTCCCGAGACCATAGGCCCTGAGCTTTCAGGGAGTCCCAGACCGCGCCCCACCCCAAGAGGCTGGCGTCGGTCGTGACAATGACCCACTCCGGTCTGCGGAAACTCATTCCCTGAGACAGGTGATCCTGGGTCAACCACCTGAGAAGTGAGTCCCTGGTTACCTGGTCTACTTGAATTTGGGGAGACAAGTCTGTATAGTACCCATTCCACTGATTGAGCATGCACAGCTGTAATGGTCTTAGATGAATTCGAGCAAAAGGAACCACGTCCATTGCTGCGACCATTAGTCCTATTACTTCCATGCACCGAGCTATGGAGGGTTGAGGAATAGAATGAAGAACTCGACAAGCGTTTAGAAGCTTTAACTTTCTGACTTCTGTCAGGAAGATCGTCATTTCCATAGAATCTATTATTGTTCCCAGAAACGGAACCCTTGTGGACGGTGACAGTGAACTCTTTTCTATGTTCACCTTCCACCCGTGAGATCTGAGAAAAGCCAACACAATGTCTGTGTGGGCCCTCGCTTTGGAAAGAGACGATGCTTGGATTAGGATGTCGTCTAGATAAGGTGCTACAGCGATGCCCCTCGGCCTTAGGACCGCTAGAAGGGACCCTAGCACCTTTGAGAAAATTCTGGGAGCGGTGGCTAAACCGAATGGAAGAGCCACGTGAAGGATGGAACTCTGAGGAAATTGTTTAATATCTTTAAATCCAGGATTGGCCTGAAAGTTCCCTCTTTTTTGGGAACCACAAACAGGTTTGAGTAAAAACCTAGACCTTGTTCCCCGGAGGGGACTGGGTTTATCACTCCCATCTTTGATAGGTCTCTTACACAATGTAAGAATGCCTGTTTCTTTATCTGGTCTGAAGATAAGTGAGACAGGTGGAATCTTCCCTTTGGAGGAAGTCCCTTGAACTCTAGCAGGTATCCCTTGGAGACTATTTCTAGTACCCAGGGATCCGGAAAATCTCTTGCCCAAGCCTGAGCAAAGAGAGATAGTCTGCCCCCTACCAGATCCGATCCCGGATCGGGGGCTACCTCTTCATGCTGTCTTGGTAGCAGCAGCAGGTTTCTTGGTCTGTTTACCCTTGTTCCAGCCTTGCATGGGCTTCCAAGCGGGTTTGGGCTGGGCCGCGTTACCTTCTTGTCTAGCGGCAGTGGAGTTATTAGCCGGTCCGTTCCTGAAATTGTGAAAGGAACGAAAATTAGACTTGTTCTTAGCCTTAAAAGGCCTATCCTGTGGGAGGGCATGGCCCTTACCCCCAGTGATGTCTGAAATAATTTCCTTCAATTCCGGCCCAAAAAGGGTCTTACCCTTGAAAGGAATATTAAGTAACTTAGTCTTGGACGACACATCTGCCGACCAGGATTTTAAGGATTTTAGCCAAAGCGCCCTCCGCGCTACTATAGCAAAACCTGAGTTTTTCGCCGCCAATTTCGTTATTTGAAAAGCGGCATCCAATATAAAGGAATTAGCTAACTTTAATGCGTGAATTCTGTCCATGACTTCTTCATAGGAAGTCTCTTTCTGGAGCGACCTTTCTAGTTCCTCGAACCAAAAGGACGCCGCTGAAGTGACAGTAATAACACACGTAGCTGGTTGAAGGATGAACCCTTGTTGAACAAAAATCTTTTTAAGCAATCCTTCCAATTTTTATCCATAGGATCTTTGAAAGCGCAGCTGTCCTCTATAGGAATAGTTGTGCGCTTCGCTAGTGTTGAAACAGCTCCCTCAACCTTCGGGACCGTCTGCCATGCGTCCCTTCTAGGGTCTACTATGGGAAACATTTTCTTAAATATAGGAGGTGGGGCAAAGGGTACACCTGGCTTCTCCCACTCCTTATCCACTATGCTCGCTACCCTCTTGGGTATTGGAAAAGCGTCTTCGTGCACTGGGACCTATAAAAATTTGTCCAATTTGCACAACTTCTCTGGTACTACTACAGAATCACAGTCATCCAGAGTAGCTAAAACCTCCTTAAGCAAAGCGCGGAGATGTTCTAGCTTAAATTTAAATGCTACTATATCAGGTTCTGCCTGTTGAGAAATTTTTCCTGAGTCTGAAATTTCACCCTCAGACAGCCCTTCCCTCACAGCCAATTCCGATTGATGTGAGGGTAAAATAGATAAGGCATCGTCAGCGTCTGATTGTTCATCCTTTTTTTTATCTGTATTTAAAACTGAACAATCACGCTTTCTCTGAAATGCTGGCAGTTTGGATAAAAGATTTGCTATAGAATTATCCACTACTGCTGTTAATTGTTGCATAGAAATAAGCACTGGCGCGCAAGGTGTCGCCTGCGCGGGCAAAGCTGGTGTAGACACAGAAGGAGAGGATGTAGAATTATCCTCACTACCTTCATTAGATAAATTATCTTGGGCAACATTATGAAATGTAACAGAGCTGTCCTTATTTTGTTTGGACGCTATGGCACAATTATCACAAACACTCAAAGGGGGAACACATTTGTCTCTACACACACAGAACATAGGTTATCTGATGGCATAGACATGTTAAACAGATTTAGGCAGGCAAACAATGCAATAAAAACGATTTTAAACAAAAACGTTACTGTCTCTTTAAATAATAAAAACAGAATTTATGTTTACCTGATAAATTACTTTCTCCAACGGTGTGTCCGGTCCACGGCGTCATCCTTACTTGTGGGATATTCTCTTCCCCAACAGGAAATGGCAAAGAGCCCAGCAAAGCTGGTCACATGATCCCTCCTAGGCTCCGCCTACCCCAGTCATTCGACCGACGTAAAGGAGGAATATTTGCATAGGAGAAACCATATGATACCGTGGTGACTGTAGTTAAAGAAAATAAATTATCAGACCTGATTAAAAAACCAGGGCGGGCCGTGGACCGGACACACCGTTGGAGAAAGTAATTTATCAGGTAAACATAAATTCTGTTTTCTCCAACATAGGTGTGTCCGGTCCACGGCGTCATCCTTACTTGTGGGAACCAATACCAAAGCTTTAGGACACGGATGAAGGGAGGGAGCAAATCAGGTCACCTAAATGGAAGGCACCACGGCTTGCAAAACCTTTCTCCCAAAAATAGCCTCAGAAGAAGCAAAAGTATCAAACTTGTAAAATTTGGTAAAAGTGTGCAGTGAAGACCAAGTCGCTGCCCTACATATCTGATCAACAGAAGCCTCGTTCTTGAAGGCCCATGTGGAAGCCACAGCCCTTGATTGAATAATAAAAACTACAGTTAAACACTAAAAAACTCTAAGCCATCTCCGTGGAGATGTTGCCTGTACAACGGCAAAGAGAATGACTGGGGTAGGCGGAGCCTAGGAGGGATCATGTGACCAGCTTTGCAGGGCTCTTTGCCATTTCCTGTTGGGGAAGAGAATATCCCACAAGTAAGGATGACGCCGTGGACCGGACACACCTATGTTGGAGAAATTACACACTTTATTTCTGAATGTTCAAAAAACTATGAAGGCAATATCCGATTTTTATGAAATTTGGACCCCAGTGTCTTAATGCTTAGAAAGTATTGCACAGCAAATATTGTCTAATTGTTGGATTTAACCGTTTTTATACACTACAATCCCTGCTACAGTATTGCTGCAGCATTTTACCTTCCTTAGGGGTCAATCATCCACAGAAATAAGCCTTCTGGAGTCACTTTCTGAGTCACAGGACCCTCTCACATGAAAACTGCATGCACTGCCTTGAAATCAACTGCACAGCTGAAGCACCAAAATGAGGCTTCCTCTCTCAGCACACTAGAGTGAAGGGGCCTTCCTGACTAGATTTAGGTGTCTAAAACATGCCAGATCAATAAAAAACGTTCCGAAGTGTATATGAGCTTATAAAACAGTTCAAATGCCATGATATTGTAATAAAAACCAATCGATTTTGCCCCTAACAGTGTCTACCAGCATAAAAATCAAAAAGGGGAAGCCTGTTATCTTTTTTGCTGAGGTGAAAGAAAAATGGCTTACCATTTTCCCTGAGGGGAAAAATGACTGTCATCTAGCATTAGCCTGTCTTGTTAGAAGGAGACTAGTCATACCTGAAGCAGATGAGTCTGCAAACTGTTACCCCCAACTGAAGTTCTCTGGTTTCAACAGTCCTGCGTGGTAACAGCAATGGATTCTAGTTACTTGTGCTAAAATCATATTCCTCTTAACAGAAATCTTCATCACTTTTCTGTTGTAGAGTAAATAGTACAAGCCAGCACTATTTTAAAATAACAAACTCTTGATAGAAGATATAAAAAAACTACAACACCACAAACTCCTCACCATCCCCGAGGAGATGCTACTTGTTCAGAGCGGCAAGGAGAATGACTGGGGGGCGGAGCTAGAGGGGGAGCTATATAGACAGCTCTGCTGTGTGCTCTCCTTGCCTTTCCCTGTAGGGGAGGAGAATATCCCACAAGTAATGGATGACGCTGTGGACCGGACACACCAATGTTGGAGAAATTGGAATTTGAATGCCATAAAATATAACATGTCATCATTTGAAGGTTTTACCTGCTTATTAAAGTAGTAACATTGCCCACATGTATAAAACTTTATTATTAAAAGAATGACCTATGCAAACACTTAATTCAAAACAACTTGCTTGCTTTATGCAGAAATAACATTCTCTCAAGACCATGTTAAAAGTACTTGTGCACAATGCTAATGTAAAACCGGGGCCAGTTAAAATTGATTATACTAGCACCTGCTATTATGATGTACTGTAAAGAAACTTTATAAATCATGGTGCAGTATGATAAAAATGCAATTTATGCCGGAACATTAAGTTCATTCATAAGTCAAAATGAGAGAGTGTTTCATTGTTTACGGTATTAAAGTAAAAAATAGAAAAATCTTGGAGCACTTGGATAATCTCATGGATGACAGGGAAACATGCAATTCAGCTTGGCTTATTCAATATAGGCAATGATTGCACAACAATGTCTGAATGTAATTTAGTATTGGCAACACATAAGTCACTTGCCAGTCCAAGAAAGAGAGACTAAATTCTTATGGAAGCCACAGACTTAAAGAGCATTTAACTCAATCTATATGAAGTCCATAAAGACAGTTGTTAAAATGCTGAAATGCATTGTCTGCAAAAATTAGTCATCTAAAAA
>NW_026511074.1:0-62439 GCF_027579735.1 Bombina bombina | reverse complement strand
AATCTGGTGCTGTTATATATACAGTGTGTACAGTAATCTTGTACTGTTATATATACACTGTTTACAGTAATCTGGTACTGTTATATATACAGTGTGTACAGTAATCTGGTACTGTTATATATACAGTATGTACAGTAATCTGGTACTGTTATATATACACTATATACAGTAATCTGGTACTGTTATATATACAGTATGTACAGTAATCTGGTACAGTTATATATACACAGTATGTACAGTAATCTGGTACTGTTATATATACAGTATTACAGTAATCTGGTACTGTTATATATACAGTATATACAGTAATCAGGTACTTTTATATATATACACTATATACAGTACTCTGGTACTGTTATATATACACTATATACAGTAATCTGGTACTGTTATATATACACTATATACAGTAATCTGGTACTGTTATATATACAGTATGTACAGTTATCTGGTACTGTTATATATACACTATATTCAGTAATCTGGTACTGTTATATATACAGTATGTACAGTAATCTGGTACTGTTATATATACAATATATACAGTAATCTGGTACTGTTATATATACAGTGTGTACAGTAATCTAGTACTGTTATATATACACTATATACAGTAATCTGATACTGTTATATATATATATATATATATACAGTATGTACAGTAATCTGGTACTGTTATATATGCAATGTGTACAGTAATATGGTGCTGTTATATATACAGTGTGTACAGTAATCTGGTGCTGTTATATATACATTATGTACAGTAATCTGGTGCTGTTATATATACAGTATGTACAGTAATCTGGTACTGTTATATATACAATGTGTACAGTAATCTGGTACTGTTATATATACACTGTTTACAGTAATCTGGTGCTGTTATATATACTCTATTTACAGTAATCTGGTACTGTTATATATACAGTGTGTACAGTAATCTGGTGCTGTTATATACAGTGTGTACTGTAAACTGGTACTGTTATATATATACAGTGTGTACAGTAATCTGGTACTGTTATATATACAGTATGTACAGTAATCTGGTACTGTTATATATACAATGTGTACAGTAATCTGGTACTGTTATATATACACTGTTTACAGTAATCTGGTGCTGTTATATATACTCTATTTACAGTAATCTGGTACTGTTATATATACAGTGTGTACAGTAATCTGGTGCTGTTATATACAGTGTGTACTGTAAACTGGTACTGTTATATATATATACAGTGTGTACAGTAATCTGGTACTGTTATATATACAGTATGTACAGTAATCTGGTGCTGTTATATATACAGTGTGTACAGTAATCTGGTGCTGTTATAGATACAGTGTGTACAGTAATCTGGTACTGTTATATATACAGTGTGTACTGTAATCTGGTACTGTTATATATACAGTGTACAGTAATCTGGTGCTGTTATATATACAGTGTGTAGAGTAATCTGGTACTGTTATATATACAGTGTGTACAGTTATCTGGTACTGTTATATATACAGTGTGTACTGTAATCGTATACTGTTATATATATATACAGTGTGTACAGTAATCTGGTGCTGTTATATATACAGTGTGTACAGTAATCTGGTGCTGTTATATATACAGTGTGTACAGTAATCTGGTACTGTTATATATACAGTGTGTACAGTAATCTGGTACTGTTATATATACACTATATACAGTAATCAGGTACTGTTATATATACAGTGTGTACAGTAATCTGGTACTGTTATATAGGTACTGTTATATATACACTATATACAGTAATCTGGTACTGTTATATATACAGTGTGTACAGTAATCTGGTTCTGTTATATATATACAGTGTATACAGTAATCTGGTACTGTTATATATACTGTGTGTACAGTAATCTGGTGCTGTTATATATACAGTGTGTACAAAAAGCTGGTACTGTTATATATACAGTGTGTACAGTAATCTGGTACTGTTATATATACTGTGTGTACAGTAATCTGGTGCTGTTATATATACAGTGTGTACAGTAAGCTGATACTGTCATATATACAGTGTGTACAGTAATCTGGTGCTGTTATATATACAGTGTGTACAGTAATCTGGTGCTGTTATATATACAGTGTGTACAGTAATCTGGTACTGTTATATATACAGTGTGTACACTAATCTGGTACTGTTATATATACACTATATACAGTAATCAGGTACTGTTATATATACAGTGTGTACAGTAATCTGGTACTGTTATATATACACTATATACAGTAATCTGGTACTGTTATATATACAGTGTGTACAGTAATCTGGTTCTGTTATATATATACAGTGTGTACAGTAATCTGGTACTGTTATATATACAGTGTGTACAGTAATCTGGTACTGTTATAGATATACAGTGTGTACAGTAATCTGGTACTGTTATATATACAGTGTGTACAGTAATCTTGTACTGTTATATATATACAGTGTGTACAGTAATCTGGTACTGTTATATATACAGTGTGTACAGTAATCTGGTACTGTTATATATATAAGGTGTGTACAGTAATCTGGTACTGTTATATATACAGTGTGTACAGTAATCTGGTACTGTTATATATACAGTGTGTACAGTAATCTGGTGCTGTTATATATACAGTGTGTACTGTAATCTTGTACTGTTATAGATATACAGTGTGTACAGTAATCTGGTACTGTTATATATACAGTGTGTACAGTAATCTGGTACTATTATATATATACAGTGTGTACAGTAATCTGGTACTGTTATATATACAGTGTGTACAGTAATCTGGTACTGTTATATATATAAAGTGTGTACAGTAATCTGGTACTGTTATATATACAGTGTGTACAGTAATCTGGTACTGTTATATATACAGTGTGTACAGTAATCTGGTGCTGTTATATATACAGTGTGTACTGTAATCTGGTACTGTTATATATGCACTATATGCAGTAATCTGGTGCTGTTATATATAC
The DNA here is from genome assembly GCF_027579735.1 of Bombina bombina. Taxonomy (NCBI): domain Eukaryota; kingdom Metazoa; phylum Chordata; class Amphibia; order Anura; family Bombinatoridae; genus Bombina; species Bombina bombina. Next base: position 59,476 of record NW_026511074.1, on the reverse strand, counting down.
AGTGTGTACAGTAATCTGGTGCTGTTATATATACAGTGTGTACAGTAATCTAGTACTGTTATATATATACAGTGTGTACAGTAATCTGGTGCTTTTATATATACAGTGTGTACAGAAATCTGGTACTGTTATATATACAGTGTGTACAGTAATCTGGTATTGTTATATATACAGTATGTACAGTAATCTGGCACTGTTATATATACAGTGTGTACAGTAATCTGGTATTGTTATATATACAGTGTGTACAGTAATCTGGTACTGTTATATATACAGTGTGTACAGTAATCTGGTGCTGTTATATATACAGTGTGTACAGTAATCTGATACTGTTATATATACAGTGTGCACAGTAATCTGGTACTGTTATATATACAATGTGTACAGTAATATAGTGCTGTTATATATACAGTGTTTACAGTAATCTGCTGCTGTTATATATACAATGTGTACAGTTATCTGGTACTGTTATATATACAGTGTGTACAGTAATCTGGTACTGTTATATATACAGTATGTACAGTAATCTGGTGCTGTTATATATACAGTATGTACAGTAATCTGGTACTGTTATATATACAGTGTGTACAGTAATCTGGTGCTGTTATATATACAGTGTGTACAGTAAACTGGTAATGTTATATATACAGTGTGTACAGTTATCTGGTACTGTTATATATATACAGTGTTTACAGTAATCTGGTACTGTTATATATACAGTTTGTAGAGTAATCTGGTACTGTTATATATATACAGTGTGTACAGTAATCTGGTACTGTTATATATACAGTATGTACAGTAATCTGGTACTGTTATATATATATATACAGTGTGTACAGTAATCTGGTACTGTTCTATATATACAGTGTGTACAGTAATCTGGTACTGTTATATATAAAGTATGTACAGTAATCTGGTACTGTTATATATACAGTGTGTACCGTAATCTGGTGCTGTTATATATATATATACAGTGTGTACAATAATCTGGTACTGTTATATATATACAGTGTGTACAGTAATCTGGTACTGTTATATATATAATGTGTACAGTAATCTGGTACTGTTATATATACAGTATATACAGTAATCTGGTACTGTTATATATACAGTATGTACAGTAATCTGGTACTGTTATATATACAGTGTGTACAGTAATCTGGTACTGTTATATATACACTATATACAGTAATCTGGTACTGTTATATATATACAGTGTGTACAGTAATCTGGTACTGTTATATATACAGTGTGTACAGTAATCTGGTACTGTTATATATACAGTATGTACAGTAATCTGCTACTGCTATATATACAGTGTGTACAGTAATCTGGTACTGTTATATATACAGTGTGTACAGTAATCTGGTACTGTTATATATACACTATATACAGTAATCTGGTACTGTTATATATACAGTGTGTACAGTAATCTGGTGCTGTTATATATACAGTGTGTACAGTAATCTTGTACTGTTATATATACACTGTTTACAGTAATCTGGTACTGTTATATATACAGTGTGTACAGTAATCTGGTACTGTTATATATAAAGTATGTACAGTAATCTGGTACTGTTATATATACACTATATACAGTAATCTGGTACTGTTATATATACAGTATGTACAGTAATCTGGTACAGTTATATATACACAGTATGTACAGTAATCTGGTACTGTTATATATACAGTATTACAGTAATCTGGTACTGTTATATATACAGTATGTACAGTAATCTGGTACTGTTATATATACAGTATGTACAGTTATCTGGTACTGTTATATATACACTATATACAGTAATCTGGTACTGTTATATATACAGTATGTACAGTAATCTGGTACTTTTATATATATACACTATATACAGTACTCTGGTACTGTTATATATACACTATATACAGTAATCTGGTACTGTTATATATACACTATATGCAGTAATCTGGTACTGTTATATATACAGTATGTACAGTTATCTGGTACTGTTATATATACACTATATACAGTAATCTGGTACTGTTATATATACAGTATGTACAGTAATCTGGTACTGTTATATATACACTATATACAGTAATCTGGTACTGTTATATATACAGTGTGTACAGTAATCTGGTACTGTTATATATACAATGTGTACAGTAATATGGTACTGTTATATATACAGTATGTACAGTAATCTGGTACTGTTATATATACACTATATACAGTAATCTGGTACTGATATATATACAGTGTGTACAGTAATCTGGTACTGTTATATATACAGTGTGTACAGTAATCTGGTGCTGTTATATATACATTATGTACAGTAATCTGGTGCTGTTATATATACAGTATGTACAGTAATCTGGTACTGTTATATATACAATGTGTACAGTAATCTGGTACTGTTATATATACACTGTTTACAGTAATCTGGTGCTGTTATATATACTCTATTTACAGTAATCTGGTACTGTTATATATACAGTGTGTACAGTAATCTGGTGCTGTTATATATACATTATGTACAGTAATCTGGTACTGTTATATATACAGTGTGTACAGTAATCTGGTGCTGTTATATATACATTATGTACAGTAATCTGGTGCTGTTATATATACAGTATGTACAGTAATCTGGTACTGTTATATATACAATGTGTACAGTAATCTGGTACTGTTATATATACACTGTTTACAGTAATCTGGTGCTGTTATATATACTCTATTTACAGTAATCTGGTACTGTTATATATACAGTGTGTACAGTAATCTGGTGCTGTTATATATACAGTGTGTACTGTCAACTGGTACTGTTATATATATATACAGTGTGTACAGTAATCTGGTACTGTTATATATACAGTATGTACAGTAATCTGGTGCTGTTATATATACAGTGTGTACAGTAATCTGGTGCTGTTATAGATACAGTATGTACAGTAATCTGATACTGTTATATATTAAGTGTGTACTGTAATCTGGTACTGTTATATATACAGTGTGTACAGTAATCTGGTGCTGTTATATATACAGTGTGTAGAGTAATCTGGTACTGTTATATATACAGTGTGTACAGTTATCTGGTACTGTTATATATACAGTGTGTACTGTAATCTGGTACTGTTATATATATATACAGTGTGTACAGTAATCTGGTGCTGTTATATATACAGTGTGTACAGTAATCTGGTGCTGTTATATATACAGTGTGTACAGTAATCTGGTGCTGTTTTATATACAGTATGTACAGTAATCTGGTACTTTTATATATACAGTGTGTACAGTAATCTGGTACTGTTATATATATACAGTGTTTACAGTAATCTGGTACTGTTATATATACAGTGTGTACAGTAATCTGGTACTGTTATATATATACAGTGTGTACAGTAATCTGGTACTGTTATATATATAGTATGTACAGTAATCTGGTACTGTTATATATATACAGTGTGTACAGTAATCTGGTACTGTTCTATATATACAGTGTGTACAGTAATCTGGTACTGTTATATATACAGTATGTACAGTAATCTGGTACTGTTATATATACAGTGTGTACCGTAATCTGGTGCTGTTATATATATATATACAGTGTGTAAAGTAATCTGGTACTGTTATATATACACAGTGTGTACAGTAATCTGGTACTGTTATATATACAGTGTGTACAGTAATCTGGTACTGTTATATATACAGTATGTACAGTAATCTGGTACTGTTATGTATACAGTGTGTACAGTAATCTGGTACTGTTATATATATACAGTGTGTACAGTAATCTGGTACTGTTATATATATACAGTGTGTACAGTAATCTGGTACTGTTATATATATACAGTGTGTACAGTAATCTGGTACTGTTATATATATATATATATATATATATATATATATATATATATATATATATACAGTATGTACAGTAATCTGGTGCTGTTATAAATACAGTGTGTGCTGTAATCTGGTACTGTTATATATACAGTGTGTACAGTAATCTGGTGCTGTTATATATACAGTGTGTACAGTAATCTGGTGCTGTTATATATACAGTATGTACAGTAATCTGGTGCTGTTATATATACAGTGTGTACAGTAATCTGGTACTGTTATATATACAGTATGTACAGTAATCTGGTACTGTTATATATCTGGTGCTGTTATATATATACAATGTGTACTGTAATCTGGTACTGTTATATATACACTATATACAGTAATCTGGTACTGTTATATATACACTATATACAGTAATCTGGTACTGTTATATATACAGTGTGTACAGTAATCTGGTACTGTTATATATACACTATATACAGTAATCTGGTACTGTTATATATACAGTGTGTACAGTAATCTGGTGCTGTTATATATGTACAGTGTGTACAGTAATCTGGTACTGTTATATATACAGTGTGTACAGTAATCAGGTACTGCTATATATATATATATACAGTGTGTACAGTAATCTGGTACTGTTATATATATACAGTGTGTACAGTAATCTGGTACTGTTATATATACAGTATGTACAGTAATATGGTACTGTTATATATACAGTGTGTACTGTAATCTGGTGCTGTTATATATAGTGTACAGTAATCTGGTACTGTTATCTATACAGTATGAACAGTTATCTGGTACTGTTATATATACACTATATACAGTAATCAGGTACTGTTATATATATACAGTGTGTACAGTAATCTGGTACTGTTATATATACACTATATACAGTAATCTGGTACTGTAATATATACAGTGTGTACAGTAATCTGGTGCTGTTATATATATACAGTGTGTACAGTAATCTGGTACTGTTATATATACAGTGTGTGCATTAATCTGGTACTGTTATAGATATACAGTGTGTACAGTAATCTGGTACTTTTATATATACAGTGTGTACAGTAATCTGGTACTGTTATATATTTACAGTGTGTACAGTAATCTGGTACTGTTATATATATAAAGTGTGTACAGTAATCTGGTACTGTTATATATACAGTGTGTACAGTAATCTGGTACTGTTATATATATACAGTGTGTACAGTAATCTGGTACTGCTATATATACAGTGTGTACAGTAATCTGGTGCTGTTATATATACACTGTGTACAGTAATCTGGTGCTGTTATATATACAGTGTGTTCTATAATCTGGTACTGTCATATATACCCTATATGCAGTAATCTGGTGCTGTTATATATACAGTGTGTACAGTAATCTGGTACTGTTATATATATACAGTGTGTACAGTAATCTGGTGCTTTTATATATACAGTGTGTACAGAAATCTGTTACTGTTATATATACAGTGTGTACAGTAATCTGGTATTGTTATATATACAGTGTGTACAGTAATCTGGTACTGTTATATATACAGTGTGTACAGTAATCTGGTGCTGTTATATATACAGTATGTACAGTAATCTGGTACTTTTATATATACAGTGTGTACAGTAATTTGGTACTGTTATATATATATACAGTGTTTACAGTAATCTGGTACTGTTATATATACAGTGTGTACAGTAATCTGGTACTGTTATATATATACAGTGTGTACAGTAATCTGGTACTGTTATGTATACAGTATGTACAGTAATCTGGTACTGTTATATATATACAGTGTGTACAGTAATCTGGTACTGTTCTATATATACAGTGTGTACAGTAATCTGGTACTGTTATATATACAGTATGTACAGTAATCTGGTACTGTTATATATACAGTGTGTACCGTAATCTAGTGCTGTTATATATATACAGTGTGTACAGTAATCTGGTACTGTTATATATACACAGTGTGTACAGTAATCTGGTACTGTTATATATACAGTGTGTACAGTAATCTGGTACTGTTATATATACAGTATGTACAGTAATCTGGTACTGTTATGTATACAGTGTGTACAGTAATCTGGTACTGTTATTTATATATACAGTGTGTACAGTAATCTGGTACTGTTATATATATATACAGTGTGTACAGTAATCTGGTACTGTTATATATATACAGTGTGTACAGTAATCTGGTACTGTTTTATATATATATATATACAGTGTGTACAGTAATCTGGTGCTGTTATATATACACTATATACAGTAATCTGGTACTGTTATATATACAGTATGTAAAGTAATCTGGTACTGTTATAATTACAGAATGTACAGTAATCTGGTACTGTTATTTATACACTATATACAGTAATCTGGTACTGTTATATATACAGTATGTACAGTAATATGGTGCTCTTATATATACAGTATGTACAGTAATCTGGTGCTGTTATATATACAGTGTGTACAGTAATCTGGTGCTTTTATATATACAGTATGTACAGTAATCTTGTGCTGTTATATATACAGTGTGTACAGTAATCTGGTACTGTTATATATATATATATATATATATATATATATATACAGTGTGTACTGTAATCTGGTACTGTTATATATACAGTATGTACAGTAATCTGTTACTGTTATATATACAGTATCTACAGTAATCGGGTACTGTTATATATATATATATATATATATATATATATATACAGTGGTACTGTAATCTGGTACTGTTATATATACAGTATGTACAGTAATCTGGTACTGTTATATATACAGTATGTACAGTAATCTGGTACTGTTATATACACTATATACAGTAATCTGGTACTGTTATATACACTATATACAGTAATCTGGTACTGTTATATATACAGTATGTACAGTAATCTGGTACTGTTATATATACAGTGTGTACAGTAATCTGGTACCGTTATATATATACAGTATGTACAGTAATCTGGTGCTTTTATATATACAGTATGCACAGTAATCTGGTACTGTTATATATACTGTGTGTACAGTAATCTGGTACTGTTATATATACAGTATGTACAGTAATCTGGTACTGTTATATATACTGTGTGTACAGTAATCTGGTACTGTTATATATACAGTATGCTCAGTAATCTGGTACTGTTATATATACAGTATGTACAGTAATCTGGTACTGTTATATATACAGTGTGTACAGTAATCTGGTACTGTTATATATATAGTATGTACAGTAATCTGGTGCTGTTATATATACACTATATACAGTAATCTGGTACTGTTATATATACAGTGTGTACAGTAATCTGGTACTGTTATATATACAGTGTGTACAGTAATCTGGTGCTGTTATATATACAGTGTGTACAGTAATCTGGTGCTGTTATATATACAGTATGCACAGTAATCTGGTACTGTTATATATATACAGTGTGTACAGTAATCTGGTACTGTTATATATATATATACACTATAGACAGTAATCTGGTACTGTTATATATACAGTGTGTACAGTAATCTGGTACTGTTATATATACTGTGTGTACAGTAATCTGGTACTGTTATATATACAGTATGTTCAGTAATCTGGTACTGTTATATATACAGTATGTACAGTAATCTGGTACTGTTATATATACAGTGTGTACAGTAATCTGGTACTGTTATATATACAGTATGTACAGTAATCTGGTACTGTTATATATACAGTGTGTACAGTAATCTGGTACTGTTATATATACAGTATGTACAGTAATCTGGTAATGTTATATATACAGTATGTACAGTAATCTGGTGCTGTTATATATACACTATATACAGTAATCTATTACTGTTATATATAACATATGAAAAGTAACAAAGTGCTCCAGCTCCTTAAGTAAAAAAGACCTTTATTAATATTCCATCATGTTATATATACAGTGTGTACAGTAATCTGGTGCTGTTATATATACAGTATGCACAGTAATCTGGTACTGTTATATATATACAGTGTGTACAGTAATCTGGTACTGTTATATATATATATACACTATAGACAGTAATCTGGTACTGTTATATATACAGTGTGTACAGTAATCTGGTACTGTTATATATACAGTGTGTACAGTAATCTGGTACTGTTATATATACAGTGTGTACAGTAATCTGGTACTGTTATATATACAGTATGTACAGTAATCTGGTACTGTTATATATACTGTGTGTACAGTAATCTGGTACTGTTATATATACAGTATGTTCAGTAATCTGGTACTGTTATATATACAGTATGTACAGTAATCTGGTACTGTTATATATACAGTGTTTACAGTAATCTGGTACTGTTATATATATAGTATGTACAGTAATCTGGTGCTGTTATATATACACTATATACAGTAATCTGGTACTGTTATATATACAGTGTGTACAGTAATCTGGTACTGCTATATATACAGTGTGTACAGTAATCTGGTGCTGTTATATATACAGTGTGTACAGTAATCTGGTGCTGTTATATATACAGTATGCACAGTAATCTGGTACTGTTATATATATACAGTGTGTACAGTAATCTGGTACTGTTATATATATATATACACTATAGACAGTAATCTGGTACTGTTATATATACAGTGTGTACAGTAATCTGGTGCTGTTATATATACAGTGTGTACAGTAATCTGGTGCTGTTATATATACAGTATGCACAGTAATCTGGTACTGTTATATATATACAGTGTGTACAGTAATCTGGTACTGTTATATATATATATATATACACTATAGACAGTAATCTGGTACTGTTATATATACAGTATGTACAGTAATCTGGTACTGTTATATATACAGTATGTACAGTAATCTGGTGCTGTTATATATACAGTATGTACAGTAATCTGGTGCTGTTATATATACAGTATGTACAGTAATCTGGTGCTGTTATATATACACTATATACAGTAATCTATTACTGTTATATATAACATATGAAAAGTAACAAAGTGCTCCAGCTCCTTAAGTAAAAAAGACCTTTATTAATATTCCATCATGGGTGAAATAATCAACAGCAACGTTTCGTGCCTAGCTCGTGCATACTAAACCTAATAGTTTTATCATCCGTGGGGGGAGACAGCACACTCTCCAGAGTGGGGCACGGACGGAGACTAGCCAGGTCTAACTGCACTTTAAATAATCCATTTTTCCAGCCTCTAATTCTTTTTTTAAAAGACCTTTATTTCTCCAACATTGGTGTGTCCGGTCCACGGCGTCATCCATTACTTGTGGGATATTCTCCTCCCCTACAGGGAAAGGCAAGGAGAGCACACAGCAAGAGCTGTCCATATAGCTCCCCCTCTGGCTCCACCCCCCAGTCATTCTCCTTGCCGCTCTGAACAAGTAGCATCTCCACGGGGATGGTGAGGAGTTTGTGGTGTTATTTTAAAATAGTGCTGGTATGTACTATTTACTCTGAAACAGAAAGAGATGAAGAGTTCTGTTTAAAAGAGGAGTATGATTTTAGCAGCAGTAACTAAAATCGATTGCTGTTCCCACACAGGACTGTTGAGATGAGAGAACTTCAGTTGGGGGGAACAGTTTGCAGACTTTTCTGCTCAAGGTAAGACTAGCCATTTTCTAACAAGACTGTGTAATGCTGGAAGGCTGTCATTTTTCCCTCATGGGGATCGGTAAGCCATTTTCTTAGACTTAGAAAGAATAAAGGGCTTATTATGGGCTATTAACTGGTGGACACTCTTAAGGGCTAAATCGATTGTTTATTTAAGTTATATTTGGAAAGTTTGAATTAATTTTCACACTTTTATTATTTGGGGAACGTTTTTATTGCCAGGCACTAGTTAAGACACCTTCCCAGTCAGGAAGGGCCTTTCACTGTATTAGACAGAGCTTCATTTTCGCGCCATTTTTGCACAGTTTCTTTTAAGTACAGTGCATGCAGATGCATGTGAGAGGGTCTGGTGTCCACTGAAAAAGTTCCTAGATGGCTTGAAATACCCCCCTGGGATAGTTGAAGTCACAACAAAGGCTGTGGCTGTGACTGTAGTGGGGTTAAAATTGCAAACGGCTCCGGTTTCCACATTTTAAGAGTTAACAGCTTGAAAATTGGGGTGCAATACTTTGAATGCATTAAGACACTGTGGTGAAAATTTGGTAAAGTTTGGATAATTCCTTCATAGTTTTTCACATATTCAGTAATAAAGTGTGCCCTGTTTAACATTTAAAGAGACAGTAACGGTTTTGTTTTAAAACGGTTTTTGTACTTTATTAACCAGTTTAAGCCTGTTTAACATGTCTGTACCTTCTAATAGATCATGTTCTGTATGTATGGAAGCCAATGTGGTTCCCCCTTCAAATATATGTGATAATTGTGCCATAGCGTCCAAACACAGTAAGGACAGTATTGTCACAAATAGTAAGGTTGCCCAGGATGATTCCTCAGAGGAAGGAAGTAGAGATAGTTCTACATCTTCTCCTTCTGTGTCTATACCAGTTATGCCCGCGCAGGCGACCCCTAGTACTTCTAGCGCGCCAATGCTTGTTACTATGCAACAATTGACGGCAGTAATGGATAACTCTATAGCTAATATTTTATCCAAAATGCCAGCATTTCAGAGAAAGTGCGATTGCTCTGTTTTAAACACTGTAGAGCAGGAGGGCGCTGATGATAATTTTTCTGTCATACCCTCACACCAGTCTGAAGTGGCAGTGAGGGAGGGTTTCTCAGATGGAGAAATTTCTGATACAGGAAGAATTTCTCAGCAGGCAGAACCTGATGTTGTGACATTTAAATTTACATCAGAGCATCTCCGCGCATTACTTAAGGAGGTGCTATCTACTCTAGATGATTGTGACAATCTGGTCATCCCAGAAAACTTGTGCAAGATGGACAAGTTCCTAGAGGGTAGTGCACCCTGATGCCTTTCCGATATAAACGGGTGGCGGACATAGTGAATAAGGAGTGGGAGAAGCCAGGCATACCTTTTGTCCCTCCTCCTACATTTAAGAAATTGTTCCCTATGGTCGACCCCAGGAAGGACATATGGCAAACAGTCCCTAAGGTCGAGGGGGCGGTTTCTACACTAGCCAAACGCACGACCATTCCCATTGAGGACAATTGTGCTTTCAAAGATCCTATGGATAAAAAATTGGAGGGTTTGCTTAAAAAGATTTTTGTACAGCAAGGTTACCTCCTTCAACCTATTTCGTGCATTATTCCTGTCACTACAGCGGCGTGGTTCTGGTTCGAGGAACTGGAAAAGTCGCTCAGTAGGGAGACTCCGTATGAGGAAGTCATGGACAGAATTCACGCACTTAAGTTAGCTAATTCCTTTATTTTAGACGCCGCTTTGCAGTTGGCGAGATTAGCGGCGAAAAATTCAGGGTTTGCAATTGTGGCGCGCAGAGCGCTCTGGCTAAAGTCTTGGTCGGCGGATGTATCTTCCAAGACAAAATTGCTTAATATCCCTTTCAAAGGTAAGACCCTTTTTGGGCCAGAATTGAAAGAAATTATTTCAGACATCACTGGGGGAAAGGGCCATGCCCTCCCACAGGATAGGCCTTTTAAGGCTAAGAATAAGTCCAATTTTCGTTCCTTTCGCAATTTCAGGAACGGACCGGCTTCTAACTCGGCAGCCTCTAGACAAGAGGGTAACGCTTCCCAGACTAAACCAGCTTGGAAACCAATGCAAGGCTGGAATAAGGGTAAACAGGCCAAGAATCCTGCTGCTGCTACCAAGACAGCATGAAGGGGTAGCCCCCGATCCGGGACCGGTTCTAGTAGGAGACAGACTCTCTCTCTTTGCTCAGGCTTGGGCAAGAGATGTTCAGGATCCCTGGACACTAGAAATAGTCTCTCAGGGTTATCTTCTAGAATTCAAGGAACTACCCCCAAGGGGAAGGTTCCACATTTCTCACTTATCTTCAAACCAAATAAGTAGACAGGCATTCTTACATTGTGTAGAAGACCTGTTAAAGATGGGAGTGATACACCCAGTTCCAACTGTGGAACAAGGTCAGGGGTTTTTACTCAAATCTGTTTGTAGTTCCCAAAGAAGAGGGAACTTTCAGACCAATTCTGGATTTAAAAATTCTAAACAAATTTCTCAGAGTTCCATCGTTCAAAATGGAAACCATTCGAACAATTTTACCTACAATCCAGGAGGGTCAATATATGACTACCGTGGATTTAAAGGATGCGTATCTACATATTCCTATCCACAAAGATCATCATCAGTTCCTAAGGTTCGCCTTTCTGGACAAACATTATCAGTTCGTGGCTCTCCCATTCGGACTAGCCACTGCTCCCAGAATTTTCACAAAGGTGCTCGGGTCCCTTCTAGCGGTTCTAAGACCAAGGGGCATTGCAGTGGCACCTTATCTGGACGACATTCTAATTCAAGCGTCGTCTCTTTCCAAGGCAAAGGCTCATACAGACATTGTTCTAGCCTTTCTCAGATCTCACGGGTGGAAGGTGAACGTAGAAAAGAGTTCCCTGTCTCCGTCGACAAGAGTTCCCTTTTTGGGAACAATAATAGATTCTTTTGAAATAAAGATCTTCCTGACAGAAGTCAGAAAGTCAAAGCTTCTAAACGCTTGTCAAGTTCTTCTCTCTATTCTGCAGCCTTCCATAGCTCAGTGCATGGAAGTAGTAGGGTTGATGGTTGCAGCAATGGACATAGTTCCTTTTGCTCAAATTCATCTAAGACCATTACAACTGTGCATGCTCCAGTAGACAGGATCACCTGTCTCAGGGAATGAGTTTCTGCAGACCAAAGGGGGTCATTGTCATGACCGACGCCAGTCTATCAGGCTGGGGCGCGGTCTGGGATTCCCTGAAAACTCAGGGTTTATGGTCTCGGGAAGAGTCTCTTCTCCCGATCAACATCCTGGAACTGAGAGCGATATTCAATGCTCTCCGGGCTTGGCCTCATCTAGCGAAGGCCGGATACATAAGATTCCAGTCAGATAACATGACGACTGTAGCTTACATCAGTGTTTTTCAACCAGTGTGCCGTGGCACACTAGTGTGCCGTGAGAGATCCTCAGGTGTGCCACGGCAGATTGACAACAGTGTGACATATTTTTTAAACTTTGCTTGTTTTTTACTCCCAGTGCAGGGGTAGTTTGTAGGAGGCATGGCATAACAGCACAATACATACAGTATGTGTGTGTTTGTGTGTATGTGTATATATATATGCTGTATTAGGCTACAATGTGTGATTTTTTTTTTTAATTTTGGGATGGTGGTGTGCCACAGGATTTTTTAATGTAAAAAAGTGTGCCACGGCAAAAAAAAGGTTAAAAATCACTGGCTTACATCAACCATCAGGGAGGAACAAGGAGTTCCTTGGCGATGAGAGAGGTATCCAAGATCATCAAATGGGCGGAGGATCACTCCTGCCACCTATCTGCAATCCACATCCCAGGAGTAGACAACTGGGAGGCGGATTATCTGAGTCGTCAGATTTTCTATTCAGGGGAGTGGGAACTCCACCCGGAGGTGTTTGCCCAGTTGACTCAATTATGGGGCATTCCAGACATGGATCTGATGGCGTCTCGTCAGAACTTCAAGGTTCCTTGCTACGGGTCCAGATCCAGGGATCCCAAGGCCACTCTAGTGGATGCATTAGTGGCGCCTTGGTCGTTCAACCTAGCTTATGCGTTTCCACCGTTCCCTCTCCTTCCCAGGCTTGTAGCCAGGATCAAACAGGAGAAGGCCTCGGTGATTCTGATAGCTCCTGCGTGGCCGCGCAGGACTTGGTATGCAGACCTGGTGAATATGTCATCGGCTACACCATGGAAGCTACCTTTGAGACAGGATCTTCTAGTACAAGGTCCATTCGAACATCCAAATCTAATTTCTCTGCAGCTGACTGCTTGGAAATTGAAGGTTTGATTTTATCCAAGCGTGGGTTTTCAGATTCAGTGATAGATACTCTGGTCCAAGCCAGAAAACCTGTGTCTAGAAAGATTTACCATAAAATATGGAAAAGATATATCTGTTGGTGTGAATCCAAGGGATTCTCCTGGAGTAAGATTAAAATTCCTAAGATCCTCTCCTTTCTCCAAGAAGGTTTGGATAAGGGATTGTCAGCGAGTTCTCTAAAAGGACAGATTTCTGCTTTATCTGTCTTGTTATACAAACGACTGGCAGCTGTGCCAGAGGTACAAGCTTTTGTACAGGCTTTGGTCAGAATCAAACCTGTTTACAGACCCTTGACTCCTCCTTGGAGTCTAAATTTAGTTCTTTCAGTTCTTCAGGGGGTTCCGTTTGAACCCTTACATTCCATAGATATCAAGTTGCTATCTTGGAAAGTTCTGTTTTTGGTTGCTATTTCTTCTGCTAGAAGAGTTTCTGAATTATCTGCTTGCAGTGTGATCCACCCTATCTGGTGTTCCATTCAGATAAGGTTATTTTGCGTACCAAGCCTGGTTTTCTTCCAAAAGTTGTTTCCAACAAGAATATTAACCAGGAAATAGTTGTTCCTTCTCTGTGCCCGAATCCAGTTTCAAAGAAGGAACGTTTGTTACACAATTTAGATGTAGTCCGTGCTTTAAAGTTCTATTTAGAAGCAACAAAGAATTTTAGACAAACCTCATCCTTGTTTGTCGTTTACTCTGGTAAGAGGAGAGGACAAAAAGCTATTGCTACCTCTCTTTCTTTCTGGCTGAAAAGCATTATCCGATTGGCTTATGAGACTGCCGGACGGCAGCCTCCTGAACGAATCACAGCTCACTCCACTAGGGCTGTGGCTTCCACATGGGCCTTCAAGAACGAGGCTTCTGTTAATCAGATATGTAAGGCAGCGACTTGGTCTTCTCTGCACACTTTTGCGAAATTTTACAAATTTGATATTTTTGCTTCTTCGGAGGCTGTTTTTGGGAGAAAGGTTTTGCAAGCCGTGGTGCCTTCTGTTTAGGTAACCTGATTTGCTCCCTCCCTTCATCCGTGTCCTAAAGCTTTGGTATTGGTTCCCACAAGTAATGGATGACGCCGTGGACTGGACACACCAATGTTGGAGAAAACAGAATTTATGCTTACCTGATAAATTACTTTCTCCAACGGTGTGTCCGGTCCACGGCCCGCCCTGGTTTTTTAATCAGGTTTGAAAATTTTTTCTTTTTCTTTATACACTACAGTCACCACGGCACCCTATAGTTTCTCCTTTTTCTCCTAACCGTCGGTCGAATGACTGGGGGGGGGAGCTATATGGACAGCTCTTGCTGTGTGCTCTCCTTGCCTTTCCCTGTAGGGGAGGAGAATATCCCACAAGTAATGGATGACGCCGTGGACCGGACACACCGTTGGAGAAAGTAATTTATCAGGTAAGCATAAATTCTGTTTTCTTGGGCAGGGTCCATAAGAATAACAAACCTGCACACCTGCAATAGGTTCTTAGTCATGCCATCCTAATCATGTACAGGTGAGCTTCTTTTAACCCCTTAGTGACCAGACCAGTGATCCATTTTCTTACAGTTCAGGACCAGGGCTATTTTTACATTTCTGCTGTGTTTGTGTTTAGCTGTAATTTTCCTCTTACTCATTTACTGTACACACACATATTATATACCGTTTATATACTCATTTACTGTACTCACACATATTATATACCGTTTATATACTCATTTACTGTACTCACACATATTATATACTGTTTATATACTCATTACTGTACCCACACATATTATATACCGTTTATATACTCATTTACTGTACACACACATATTATATACCGTTTATATACTCATTTACTGTACCCACACATATTATATACCGTTTATATACTCATTTACTGTACACACACATATTATATACCGTTTATATACTCATTTACTGTACACACACATATTATATACCGTTTATATACTCATTTACTGTACACACACATATTATATACCATTTATATACTCATTTACTGTACCCAAACATATTATATACCGTTTATATACTAATTTACTGTACACACACATATTATATACCGTTTATATACTCATTTACTGTACTCACACATATTATATACCGTTTATATACTCATTTACTGTACCCACACATATTATATACCGTTTATATACTCATTTACTGTACACACACATATTATATACCGTTTATATACTCATTTACTGTACCCACACATATTATATACCGTTTATATACTCATTTACTGTACACACACATATTATATACCGTTTATATACTCATTTACTGTACACACACATATTATATACCGTTTATATACTCATTTACTGTACACACACATATTATATACTGTTTATATACTCATTACTGTACCCACACATATTATATACCGTTTATATACTCATTTACTGTACCCACACATATTATATACCGTTTATATACTCATTTACTGTACACACACATATTATATACCGTTTATATACTCATTTACTGTACACACACATATCATATACCGTTTATATACTCATTACTGTACACACACATATTATATACCATTTATATACTCATTTACTGTACACACACATATTATATACCGTTTATATACTCATTTACTGTACACACACATATTATATACTGTTTATATACTCATTACTGTACCCACACATATTATATACCGTTTATATACTCATTTACTGTACACACACATATTATATACCGTTTATATACTTATTTACTGTACCCGTACTTATATACCGTTTATATACTCATTTACTGTACACACACACATTATATACCGTTTATATACTCATTTACTGTACCCGCACATATTATATACCGTTTATATACTCATTTACTGTACGCACACATATTATATACTGTTTATATACTCATTTACTGTACACACACATATTATATACCATTTATATACTCATTTATTGTACTCACACATATTATATACTGTTTATATACTCATTTACTGTACCCACACATATTATATACCGTTTATATACTCATTTACTGTACCCACACATATTATATACCATTTATATACTCATTTATTGTACTCACACATATTATATACTGTTTATATACTCATTTACTGTACCCACACATATTATATACCGTTTATATACTCATTTACTGTACTCACACATATTATATTCCGTTTATATACTCATTTACTGTACCCACACATATTATATAACGTTTATATACACATTTACTGTACACACACATATTATATACCGTTTATATACTCATTTACTGTACACACACATATTATATACCATTTATATACTCATTACTGTACTCACACATATTATATACCGTTTATATACTCATTACTGTACACACACATATTATATACCGTTTATATACTCATTTACTGTACTCACACATATTATATACCGTTTATATACTCATTACTGTACACACACATATTATATACTGTTTATATACTCATTTACTGTACCCACACATATTATATACCGTTTATATACTCATTACTGTACCCACACATATTATATACCGTTTATATACTCATTACTGTACCCACACATATTATATACCGTTTATATACTCATTACTGTACCCACACATATTATATACTGTTTATATACTCATTTACTGTACACACACATATTATATACTGTTTATATACTCATTTACTGTACCCACACATATTATATACCGTTTATATACTCATTACTGTACACACACATATTATATACAGTTTATATACTCATTTACTGTACCCACACATATTATATACCGTTTATATACTCATTTACTGTACTCACACATATTATATACCATTTATATACTCATTTACTGTACCCGCACATATTATATACCGTTTATATACTCATTTACTGTACTCACACATATTATATACTGTTTATATACTCATTTACTGTACCCACACATATTATATACCGTTTATATACTCATTTACTGTACACACACATATTATATACTGTTTATATACTCATTACTGTACCCACACATATTATATACCGTTTATATACTCATTTACTGTACCCACACATATTATATACCGTTTATATACTCATTTACTGTACTTACACATATTATATACTGTTTATATACTCATTTACTGTACACACACATATTATATACCGTTTATATACTTATTTACTGTACACACACATATTATATACCGTTTATATACTCATTTACTGTACTCACACATATTATATACCTTTTATATACTCATTTACTGTACACACACATATTATATACCGTTTATATACTCATTTACTGTACCCACACATATTATATACCGTTTATATACTCATTTACTGTACTTACACATATTATATACCGTTTATATACTCATTACTGTACACACACATATTATATACCGTTTATATACTCATTACTGTACCCACACATATTATATACCGTTTATATACTCATTTACTGTACACACACATATTATATACCGTTTATATACTCATTTACTGTACTTACACATATTATATACCGTTTATATACTCATTTACTGTACACACACATATTATATACTGTTTATATACTCAATTACTGTACACACACATATTATATACCGTTTATATACTCATTTACTGTACCCACACATATTATATACCGTTTATATACTCATTACTGTACACACACATATTATATACTGTTTATATACTCATTTACTGTACTCACACATATTATATACCGTTTATATACTCATTTACTGTACACACACATATTATATACCGTTTATATACTCATTTACTGTACACACACATATTATATACCGTTTATATACTCATTTACTGTACCCATACATATTATATACCGTTTATATACTCATTTACTGTACTACTCACACATATTATATACTGTTTATATACTCATTTACTGTACACACACATATTATATACCGTTTATATACTCATTTACTGTACTCACACATATTATATACCGTTTATATACTCATTTACTGTACTCACACATATTATATACCGTTTATATACTCATTTACTGTACTCACACATATTATATACTGTTTATATACTTATTTACTGTACCCACACATATTATATACCGTTTATATACTCATTTACTGTACCCACACACATATTATATACCGTTTATATACTCATTTACTGTACTCACACATATTATATACCGTTTATATACTCATTTACTGTACCCACACATATTATGTACCGTTTATATACTCATTACTGTACCCACACATATTATATACCGTTTATATACTCATTACTGTACACACACATATTATATACTGTTTATATACTCATTTACTGTACTCACACATATTATATACCGTTTATATACTAATTTACTGTACCCACACATATTATATACCGTTTATATATTCATTCACTGTACCCACACATATTATATACCATTTATATACTCATTTACTGTACTCACACATATTATATACTGTTTATATACTAATTTACTGTACCCACACATATTATATACCGTTTATATACTCATTTACTGTACCCACACATATTATATACCGTTTATATACTCATTTACTGTACACACACATATTATATACCGTTTATATACTCATTTACTGTACCCATACATATTATATACCGTTTATATACTCATTTACTGTACTCACACGTATTATATACCATTTATATACTCATTTACTGTACTCACACATATTATATACTGTTTATATACTAATTTACTGTACCCACACATATTATATACCGTTTATATACTCATTTACTGTACCCACACATATTATATACCGTTTATATACTCATTTACTGTACTCACACGTATTATATACCATTTATATACTCATTTACTGTACTCACACATATTATATACTGTTTATATACTAATTTACTGTACTCACACATATTATATACCGTTTATATACTCATTTACTGTACCCACACATATTATATACTGTTTATATACTCATTTACTGTACACACACATATTATATACCGTTTATATACTCATTACTGTACCCGCACATATTATATACCGTTTATATACTCATTTACTGTACCCACACATATTATATACCGTTTATATACTCATTCACTGTACCCACACATATTATATACCGTTTATATACTCATTTACTGTACACACACATATTATATACCGTTTATATACTCATTACTGTACCCACACATATTATATACCGTTTATATACTCATTTACTGTACCCACACATATTATATACTGTTTATATACTCATTACTGTACACACACATATTATATACCCTTTATATACTCATGTACTGTACTTACACATATTATATACTGTTTATATACTCATTTACTGTACCCACACATATTATATACCGTTTATATACTCAGTTACTGTACCCACACATATTATATACCGTTTATATACTCATTACTGTACCCACACATATTTTATACCGTTTATATACTCATTACTGTACACACACATAGTATATACCGTTTATATACTCATTACTGTACCCACACATATTATATACTGTTTATATACTCATTACTGTACACAGACATATTATATACTGTTTATATACTCATTTACTGTACACACACATATATACCGTTTATATACTCATTTACTGTACCCACACATATTATATACCGTTTATATACTCATTTACTGTACCCACACATATTATATACCGTTTATATACTCATTTACTGTACACACAAATATTATATACTGTTTATATACTCATTTACTGTACCCGCACATATTATATACCGTTTATATACTCATTACTGTACCCACACATATTATATACCGTTTATATACTCATTACTGTACACACACATATTATATACCGTTTATATACTCATTTACTGTACCCACACATATTATATACCGTTTATATACTCATTTACTGTACACACACATATTATATATCGTTTATATACTCATTTACTGTACACACACATATTATATACCGTTTATATACTCATTTACTGTACTCACACATATCATATACCGTTTATATACTCATTACTGTACACACACATATTATATACCGTTTATATACTCATTTACTGTACCCACACATATTATATACCGTTTATATACTCATTTACTGTACACACACATATTATATACTGTTTATATACTCATTACTGTACACACACATATTATATACCGTTTATATACTCATTTACTGTACCCACACATATTATATACCGTTTATATACTCATTTACTGTACCCACACATATTATATACCGTTTCTCTCGCCATTAAATGGACTTTCTACAGATACCATTTTTTTTTCATCATATCTTATAATTTACTATAAAAAAAAATATATAAAATATGATTTAAATTTTTTTTAAAAAAGCATACTTTTTCAAACTTTGACTCCCAAAATCTGTTACACATCTACAACCACCAAAAAACACCCGTGCTAAATAGTTTCTAAATTTTGTCCTGAGTTTAGAAATACCCAATGTTTACATGTTCTTTGCTTTTTTTTTGCAAGTTATAGGGCATTAAGTACAAGTAGCACCTTGCTATTTCCAAACCATCGTTAACTTTTTCACAAACTTTAGGTTTCTCACTGAAATTATTTACAAACAGCTTGTGCAATTATGGCACAAATTGCTGTAAATGCTTCTCTGGGATCCCCTTTGTTCAGAAATAGCAGACATTAATGGCTTTGGTGTTGCTTTTTGGTAATTAGAAGGCAGCTAAATGCCGCTGCGCACCACATGTGTTTTATGCCCAGCAGTGAAGGGGTTAATTAGGTAGCTTGTAGGGTTAATTTTAGCTTTAGTGTAGAGATCAGTCTCCCACCTGACATATCCCACCCCCTGATTCTTCCCTGACCCCTCTCAAACAGCTCTCTTCCCTCCCCACCTCACAATTGTCACCGCCATCTTAAGTACTGGCAGAAAGTCTGCTAGTACTAAAATAAAAGGCTTTTTTTTTGTACATATATATTTTTATTTTTTATATATATAATGCAGTGTTGGATCCCCCCTTAGCCCCCAACCTCCCCCCAAACAGCTCTCTAACCCTCCCTCCTCTACCTATTTGCCGCCATCTTGGGTACTGGAAGCTGTCTGCCAGTACCCAGTTTGGTCAAAATTTGGCTTTTTTTTTATAAATAATATAAATACCCAATTTCCCGGTAGTGTAGCTGCCCCCCCCTTAATACCCTACCCCCCACCCCCCCTCCCAGATCCCTTTCCCAACACTTAATCCCACCCCCTTGTGCGCACTGCCAGAACTTGATCACCGCAGGCCGGAACTGCTCCAGCGATGGTCCACCCACATGCCACCAACGATTGGCACCATCTGCATCAGTTTGCTTAAAAAAGGGTATGGTACGATGACTCAATATTGAGGCATCACTGCAATACCCTGAAAGCGGCTGGAAACTATCACAATCCCACTTCCAGCACTTGAAACCCCAGAGGACGTGCCTGGCAAGTCCTTGGTCGTTAAGGGGTTAAATAGGAATCCATTTAACTTAAAGGGAGACTCAAGTCAAATTTAAACTTTTATGTTGAAATATTTTTTAATAAAGGTTTTTATTTATACAATTATACAAATAGAGTGAATGAAACATAAATAACATAATGACAGAAGAGATGATAGTACAGTAGTGCATAGTGTGTAAACTAAAACATACAAATAGTGAACTACTATAAGTCTTACTTAAAGGGACATAATACTCATATGCTAAATCACTTGATATTAAAGGGACATAATACTCATATGCTAAATCACTTGATACTAAAGGGACATAATACTCATATGCTAAATCACTTGATATTAAAGGGACATAATACTCATATGCTAAATCACTTGAAACTGATGCAGTATAACTGTAAAAAGCTGACAGGAAAATATCACCTGAGCATCTCTATGTAAAAAAGGAAGATATTTTACCTCACAATCTCCTCAGCTCAGCAGAGTAAGTTCTGTGTAAAAAGTTATACTCAGCTGCTCCCAGCTGCAGGTAAAAAAAAATAAAAAAATGAAGAAATGAACAGCAGCCAATCAGCATCAGCAGTGCTGAGGTCATGAACTCTTACTGTGATCTCATGAGATTTTATAGTAAGCTTTCTTTACCTGATTGGTGAAATAATATGAGAGTGCATGAGGCTCATCCTTTCAGCTGTCCCAGGACAGACACACTAATATGCTGCTTAGAAATCCTTTACAATGGGAGGTGGCTACTGAGGAACTTTTGAGGTAAAATATCTTTTTTTTTTACATAGAGATGTTCAGGTGATATTTTCTAGTCAGCTTTTTACAGCTATGCTGCATCACTTTCAAGTGTTTAAACATTTGGGTATTATGGCCCTTTAATTGCTTCACCGCAACAGTAGGAAACTGTTTTAGTTTTAAGTGAAAGAACAAAGAAGAAAGGTATAAGTACGGGTATGAGGGAGGTAAACGTAGAAAAGTAGGTGAAGTGCTCACTCGTGGTGAACTGCTCGCGTTTGCTTACAGTAAGTGCTAGTCATGGTTTCTTACACTGCTCCTATTAATCATTCTTTTCGTATCTTCCCATATAATCCACTCTTCCCAAGTGCTCAAGTATTATTGGCCATGTGAAGATATTTCATTTTATTCGATACCATTTCCTATCAGGTACAGATGTTTTCCAGTATTTAGCAATAGCTGTTCTCACCGCTGTACAGAATATACCTACTAACCTTGTTGATTTCCTAGAGAGGCCATCGATCGGGAAGTGTAATAGAACTTGTTCTAAATTAAGTGATATTTGTTTATTGAAAATTCCACAGAGTAATTCAGAGGTGGTTATCCAGATATTTGTAACTTTAGGACTCACCACATGTGGAGATATGTTCCTTTTTCTAGGCATCCTCGATAAGTGATGTTGTATTGTCCGTACCTGTACTGCGATGTATATACCACCTATATGCTACCGTTATGTAGTTTTCTTTATGGTTTGTACTGATAGAACAGGATAATCCTTACCTATATGCTACCGTTATGTAGTTTTATAAGGTTTGCACTGATAGAACAGGATAATCCTTACCTATATGCTACCGTTATGTAGTTTTATAAGGTTTGTACTGATAGAACAGGATAATCCTTACCTATATGCTACCGTTATGTAGTTTTATAAGGTTTGCACTGATAGAACAGGATAATCCTTACCTATATGCTACCGTTATGTAGTTTTCTTTATGTTTTGTACTGATAGAACAGGATAATCCTTACCTATATGCTACCGTTATGTAGTTTTATATGGTTTGTACTGATAGAACAGGATAATCCTTACCTATATGCTACCGTTATGTAGTTTTATATGGTTTGTACTGATAGAACAGGATAATCCTTACCTATATGCTACCGTTATGTAGTTTTATAAGGTTTGTACTGATAGAACAGGATAATCCTTACCTATATGCTACCGTTATGTAGTTTTCTTTATGGTTTGTACTGATAGAACAGGATAATCCTTACCTATATGCTACCTTTATGGATAATCCTTTTCTAAGTATATTTGCCCATTCTTTATTATCTTTGGTGAAATGTCCTTCTTCCCATTTCTGGATAAATGTTAATGTATTAAGTTGTGATTCTGAGCTCAGTGAGTGGTAGAGAGCTGTTATTGCCCCTTTGGTTCTTTGGGAGGAGATGCATAATTCTTCAAAGAAAGTGTGATTATTTGGACCCCTTGCTTTCCTAACTTCTTTGACTCTGGAAGTTGATTGTAAATAGTGGAACCAGGAATTTGGGAGGGTGGGTGTTAGATCATTATATTGCTCAAAAGTGAGAATATTGGTTCCCCAGCATACATCTGCTATTCTAGTTACTAAATGTATGTTTTATTCTATTTGAAGAAATAACTAAGGGTGTAGTTAATGCATTTCTGGGAATCAGGTTGTATTTATGTTGTAGGCTATCCCATATTTTCATGGCGTGTGCAATTGTGACATATTGACCATTTTTCCAGTCTATCTCTTCTTGGGGTCCAGAACAGCTGATATATTGGGGTAAGGTCTATCATTGCGCTTTCTAACTGTACCGAAGCAAGTTTGTTGTTTTTGTGGTGTAGTAGAGCTATTTGTGCTAATCTCGCTGCGTTAAAGTAAGCTTGGAGATTAGGAACTCCGAGCCCCCCCGCTTCTCTGTTTCTTAATAAGGTTTTTCTATTTATTCTCATCTATTTATAGGACCAGATACATTCTAGCATGCTTTTCTGTAAGTCTTTTATATCTGTTGTTTGTATTGAGATAGGGAGTGATCTAAAAAGATAGAGAAGTTTTGATAGTGTCACCATTTTACTGATAACTTTCTTTCCAAAGAAAAAAAACTTCTATGAGGCCCATTTTTCTTTTTTTTTTTAGGTGTTTTTATAAAAGGGGGGTAATTAAGTTTAAATAGGTCATCCAATTTATGTGGTATTAATACTCCTAAATATTTAATCGCTTGAGATGCCCATTTGAAATGAAAATGTATTTCTAGTAAGTTTTTTGTATGAGTAGGTAAATGGACCTCATTTGCTTCACACTTATCGTTGTTAATCTTATAACCAGATAATGTACCGAATTTTAGAAGTAAGTCGTAAAGTGGCGCTAGGGATAACATAGGTTTAAGGCACAGTGCAAATAATAAAGGTGAGAGCGGACACCCAAATTTACACTTTTATGATTCAGATAAAACACACACTTTTAAACTATTTTCCAATTACCTTCCATTATCTAAATGTGCATTATATTTTATATACACACATCCTACTGAGCATGTGCAAGATTCACCGGGTATACATATATGCATATTGTGATTGGCTGATGGCTGTCACATGGTACAGTTATATGCACACTGTCTGAGACACCAGCTCCTACTGAGCATGTGCAAGATTCACAGGATATACGTATATGCATATTGTAATTGGCTGATGGCTGTCACATGATGCATTAGGAAGGAAAACAAATCTACTACTCATTTGAAATTCAAACTAAGTGTTTTTACATTGTCTCTTTATTATATATTTATTGATTATGATATTATGCTGTGTTTAGTGGTCCTTATAGCCCCCTTAATCCTCCAAATAAAAGTCCTTAAAGGGACAGTAAACACTGTGAGATGGTAATATAAAATGATTAACTGTATACATAAAAAAACCACTGCAAAATACTTTCATTATTTATTTTCTCCCCTTTTCCTATAATTTCATTCTGACATTGTGAGCTTTTGAGCTCCTGATAGAAATGGAAGCGCAGAACACTGTTATATCACACACAGCCATTGGCTGCACTCTCTAGTGACCTATTTATAACTGTCTCTAATTGGCCACAGCATAGAAGGTAACCCTAGTTACAACATGGCAGCTCCCATTTTATAGACACTTAGGCCTAGATTTGGAGTTCGGCGTTAGCCGTGAAAACCAGCGTTAGAGGCTCCTAACGCGGGTTTCTTACGGACTCCGGTATTTAGAGTTCAGTTACCGACACTCCAAAAAAACCTAACGCTCACATTTCTACCGACACCTCTGACCCAGTAGTAAACATGTACCGACAAAAAAAAAATCCACGAATCAAATTAAAAATATTACACAAACTACACTTACAGTCATACAAACACTACACTATATTTATTTTTCATATTTAATAATTTTTCATCAAAATACAAAGGATTAAAGTTGCGAGATCTCGGGTGTTAGAAAATAAAAATCACAAATCCATTTTCCCATTGACTTACATTGACACACGGGAAAAGACCCTCATATACCTACATCTAACTAATAACATTATCACAAACATACACTCATCGATGCATACAAACAATATACACCACATGACATACACAAAATATTTATTTATTACATAAAGAACACGATTTAGTTACTTTTTCACCAAAGCTCATGACGTCACTCACTTTACGATGAAAACCAGACTTAGGAAAAAAAAAAGACCAATTTTCAGAGACTCCATTGACTTCTATTGGGAAGAAGTGCTCGTGCACGCGAAACCCTCATTTCCCTAACGCACGCAAATAGCGTAGACAGAAAAACTCCAAATACCAGCGCTAGAAAAGACATGATTTCATGCGTTAGACCTAGCGATGATAAATAGATCAAGAAATGACTATTTCCCTATGGTGGATTTATGGATTTTAATTATTGAATATTCACAACACCATTAAATTGTTTCAGACTTTTAGATTACATCAACTACAAATCAACATCACTAGTAACAAAATTTTATTTTTAAACATATTACATTTAAACGGACACAAAAATAATGTCAAATTTTCAGGATTCACAAACACTACACAATGGGAAACAATTCTCATTTACCTTTATTATTGCATTTCATTTATTCAACTCATATGCTTGCAGGAACAGCATATCTACATAGGCTTAACACATGATCAGTCATGGATGCACATACATTACTTTTAACATTCACTCATACATGTGCATTCAAATGATGGGGGAAAAACACATTACATTCTCTATAGGAATCACAAAACAGAACATATGGATTTTACTGTACTTTTAACATCATGATTCCATCACAATAAACCATTAGGAATTACGTACAAGAAGAACATCATTACACAAGATTACAGATGTCACTTTATGGGAAGGAACAACAATGCCAGACCGCTATATAGAAGTCAGCATATGTGGGACACAATCACAATATATACGTATATGTACATAACACGCATCACCCATCACGCAACCACAAAGCACACATTTATATTTTATTCAGCACACAATAACAATGTAGCACAATACAACAACACAATGAGGATTTCAGAACTACATAGGCAGGTTAATAATATGATGACGTCATTAGAAGATTCAACCATACACATCACAGATTCACGACTGTACCGCCCCTTTATGAACTTTAACACTCAATACTACAATACAACATATACGTAAACAACAGTTTGGAACAGCATTATTAGGGCGATTTCAATGGTACAATTAATAAATATTGTCAGATCGCAAATCACTTATATATACAATACTACAGATGACAGCCGGAAGTTATTCAGCATTAGTGCGATTTGAAAGGGACGCATACAATATTGACAGCTCGGAAATCACTTATATATATAATACTACAGATGACAGCCTGAAGTTCTTCAGTATTAGTGCGATTTTAAAGGGACGCATACAATATTGACAGCTCGGCAATCACTTATATATATAATACTACAGATGACAGCCGGAAGTTCTTCAGTATTAGTGCCATTTGAAAGGGACGCATACAATATTGACATCTCGGCAATCACTTATATATATAATACTACAGATGACAGCCGGAAGTTCTTCAGTATTAGTGCCATTTGAAAGGGACGCATACAATATTGACAGCTCGGCAATCACTTATATATATAATACTACAGATGACAGCCGGAAGTTATTCAGTATTAGTGCCATTTGAAAGGGACGCATACAATATTGACAGCTCGGCAATCACTTATATATACAATACTACAGATGGCAGACGGGAAGTTCGGAATTATTATTGCGATTTTAAAGGGACGCGTACAATATTGACATCTCGACAATCACTTATATATACAATACTACAGATGGCAGACGGAAGTTATTCAGTATTATTGCGATTATTATGGGACGCATACAATATTGACAGCTCGGCAATCACTTATATATACAATACTACAGATGGCAGACGGGAAGTTCGGAATTATTATTGCGATTATTAAGGGACGCATACAGTATTGACAGCTCGGCAATCACTTATATATACAATACTACAGATGGCAGACGGGAAGTTCTGAATTATTATTGCGATTTTAAAGGGACGCGTACAATATTGACTGCTCGGCAATCACTTATATATACAATACTACAGATGGCAGATGTTACTTTATCGTTTACAAACAATGTTGCAGCAACATTGATCGATCACATTCGATGCACATTATACACAACTATGCACTTTCATTCATGTTAGCCTGGACGTGTGCTTGTTACTATAAGATCGCGTTTAAGAAATATTGATTACGCATATGATCAAACATTACAAACATGCACTGTATGTGTGATATTTGACACTTTCACATTGAGATTCATTGGGGGAAAACAACATTTCAGCAAACAACAAATAAACGCCCACTGTGAAAGCATTCGCGCCGCTCACATACAAACAAGTGAATACAATTAGCAATCATTACAAACTCACTACCATTGGACTAATCGTACTATAAATCCCACAAACAACATGGCCAATGCATCACTTGTGATCCACATCAGATCAAGTGCTTACCTTGTTACGCTGTTTTGAAAGATGGATGACGATGACATGGTAGACGCTGCTGGTGCTGCTATTGGCGAACTAGCTGTTGGTCGAATCAGGCAGCCTCGGCGGCTCAGACCGAGACGAAGGGGTCGTCTGGTTCGAGGTCCTCCTGTCTACAGGGTGAGACCCACCTTGGAAAACATGAGCGACTTTGAGGTTTATGATAAGTATCGGCTCGATCGCGAACAGCTCATTGGCCTTTACGATCTTCTTAAACCTCATTTGGAGCCACGTATAAGAATAAGGACTGCTGTTCCCGCCATGAGTAAGATGCTAAGCTGTCTATACGTCCTGGCCTCCGGGAGTTTTCAATCCGGAGAACTGTACATGCATGGCCTGGCTCAAGGTACATTCTCTGTGGTGTTTGATAACTTTCTGGACGCCATGGTACGTATCAGTAAGCAATACATAGGATTCCCACAGAATGATGGTGATTGGAGGCGCCTGAAGCGGGAATTCTTTGATATTGCTCAAATGCCCAATGTCTTGGGAGCCATAGATTGTACCCACATTGCGCTGCGTGCTCCAATTGATGACTCGCCCTTCAGAAATCGCAAACATTTTCATAGCCTTAACGTGCAGTATGTTTGTGACGCACAGATGAGGATTATGCATGTGTGTGCGAATTTTGGAGGGGCTAGTCATGATGCCCGCATCCTCTCTCTATCGTCCCTGTGGAGACAGTTTGAGGAAAGACAAATGCCCCCTGGTTATCTCGTTGGTGAGTATTTGTGCACAACATGGTTAATTATTGTGACAATTGCCACTGTAGTTTTAAAATGTTAGCGTAATGTTCAGCTATAGGATGCAATTTAACCATATATTTTCCCCCCGCTAATGTCTACTTTTAGTTCAATGCAGATATGTAGCATGTCTTACCTTAAATGCTCAGATAGAGAATGTAATGTAACCATGTAGTTAGCATTTTACACAAGGCTTGATTTAGGAGAAATACGCATATGTAGCATGTCTTAGCTGAAATGGGAAGATATTAGCTAATGCAATTTAACCATGTCATTGTCTCTTTCCGCTAATGTCTTTTAGTTCAATGCAGATATGTAGCATGTCTTACCTGAAATGCTCAGATAGAGAATGTAATGTAACCATGTAGTTAGCATTTTACACAAGGCTTGATTTAGGAGAAATACGCATATGTAGCATGTCTTAGCTGAAATGGGAAGATATTAGCTAATGCAATTTAACCATGTCCTTGTCTCTTTCCGCAAATGTCTTTTAGTTCAATGCAGATATGTAGCATGTCTTACATGAAATGCTCAGATAGAGAATGTAATGTAACCATGTAGTTAGCATTTTACACAAGGCTTGATTTAGGAGAAATACGCATATGTAGCATGTCTTAGCTGAAATGGGAAGATATTAGCTAATGCAATTTAACCATGTCATTGTCTCTTTCCGCAAATGTCTTTTAGTTCAATGCAGATATGTAGCATGTCTTACCTGAAATGCTCAGATAGAGAATGTAATGTAACCATGTAGTTAGCATTTTACACAAGGCTTGATTTAGGAGAAATACGCATATGTAGCATGTCTTAGCTGAAATGGGAAGATATTAGCTAATGCAATTTAACCATGTCCTTGTCTCTTTCCGCAAATGTCTTTTAGTTCAATGCAGATATGTAGCATGTCTTACATGAAATGCTCAGATAGAGAATGTAATGTAACCATGTAGTTAGCATTTTACACAAGGCTTGATTTAGGAGAAATACGCATATGTAGCATGTCTTAGCTGAAATGGGAAGATATTAGCTAATGCAATTTAACCATGTCATTGTCTCTTTCCGCAAATGTCTTTTAGTTCAATGCAGATATGTAGCATGTCTTACCTGAAATGCTCAGATAGAGAATGTAATGTAACCATGTAGTTAGCATTTTACACAAGGCTTGATTTAGGAGAAATACGCATATGTAGCATGTCTTAGCTGAAATGGGAAGATATTAGCTAATGCAATTTAACCATGTCCTTGTCTCTTTCCGCAAATGTCTTTTAGTTCAATGCAGATATGTAGCATGTCTTACATGAAATGCTCAGATAGAGAATGTAATGTAACCATGTAGTTAGCATTTTACACAAGGCTTGATTTAGGAGAAATACGCATATGTAGCATGTCTTAGCTGAAATGGGAAGATAGAGAATAATATTGAACTAGATATTTTTAATTTAAAATAAACATTTGTTAATGGATTATCGTGTACAAAACATTTTATTGTACTACAAATACTATTTTGAGGATTCGTTTGGAATTATGTTCTGTTCATAATTTATAGGTGATTCTGGGTACATGAGCCGGACTTGGCTCATTACCCCCTTGCGTAGCCCGACTGATGTGTCTGAGGAGCGCTACAATAGGGCTCATAAGAGAACCAGGGCGGTGGTTGAACGGATGTTCGGGCTCCTGAAGATGAGGTTCAGGTGCCTGGACAGGTCGGGAGGAGCCCTCCAGTACAACCCAAAGAAGGTGGCTAAGATCGTTGTAGCCTGTAGCGTCCTGCATAATATTGCACAGCGGGCTGGGATGCTGCAGGCCGTCCGGCCGGACAGAAACCTCCTCAGAGATGAGGAGGATGATCCTGTTCTAGAGGGGCCATTCCGGGACGAGGGCCTCAATGTCAGAGCAGACATCATCAACCGCAACTTTAGACGGTAAATAATAGAAGTTAGATTGGAGTATTGTCAATAGATGTGAACTCTAGGGAAATGACAAGTAGAGAATTGTGCAAACATGTTAGGATTGTTCATCAAATGCTAAAAATGTGTTTCATTTATTAATATAGGTGATGCTCTGGCCATTGGGTCCTGTAGTGAGTCTTTGCCACCTGGTTTTTAAAGAGGACATCAGCTGGTAAGTATAAATGTCTGGACTGTTGCTGGCATGAATTGTACACAAATACATCATATGGCATACATTTTATAAACTAGTATTTAGTTTACACATTACTTAAAATGTAAATACTCAGAAAGGGATCCTCTAGCATAACTATCCTCTATCATGACTATGGTTCAATGTCACACATTAGAGGTTTGTTCTGCTCAATATGACTCATCTTCACACTTGATAGAACAGAACACAAGATGCTACACAGTAAGCTAGTGACAGAAATTTCTTATGAAATGGGGGGTGGGAGAGGGCTATAGAAATGATTCACACACTTGTAGTAATTTTGAATTAACCTTTTATGCCATTAGGGAGATGACTTAATCTAAAGACTGAAAGGGAAGAATTAGAAGCCTGACAGTGAAGATTGCCCAGACTGACAGTGGAAAAAGCCAAGATTGAAATTGAAGTATACCAATGGGATCATGTCTGCCATTATCTTTCAAATCTGCTGACCTTGAAAAGCATACAAAGACATGTTCACATGGTAAGTGCCAACTATTTACTAGAATAAGGCTGTTGAGGCATCCTATTGGAGACACTTAGATGATTTTCTAATTTTTAGATGGTATTTCACAGTCCTCTATTTTTGAAATGATGAATAAGACACCTATTGAAGATCAACTGTTTAGCCCTGAATTGACTTTCAAAGACCATGCATTATCCAGGTTGGTGTACCAATGCATGCTAGTGAAGAATGTTGAATATTAGTAGGTTCCATACATTAGTCATATTTAGTTCTTAATTAGATATTTAGGGATCACAATCAGACACTTAGATGAATTTATAATTTTTAGATGGGATTTCAGTCCTCTATTTTTGAAATGATGAATAAGACACCTATTGAAAATCAACTGTTTAGCCCTGAATTGACTTTCAAAGACCATGCATTATCCAGGTTGGTGTACCAATGCATGCTAGTGAAGAATGTTGAATATTAGTAGGTTCCATACATTAGTCATATTTAGTTCTTAATTAGATATTTAGGGATCACAATCAGACACTTAGTTGAATTTCTAATTTTTAGATGGGATTTCAGTCCTCTATTTTTGAAATGATGAATAAGACACCTATTGAAGATCAACTGTTTAGCCCTGAATTGACTTTCAAAGACCATGCATTATCCAGGTTGGTGTACCAATGCATGCTAGTTAAGAATCACAGGAAGAATGTTGATTATTGGTAGCTTACATAAATTAGTCATACATATTTCATCATTAGATATTTAAGTATCACAATCATAAAAAGGAATACATATTATAGTTGATATAGAGGTATTTGAATGGACATGAAATATTACATTTATGTTCAACATATATATTATAGAAATTTGATATACATTTTTATGTATAATTAGAAAATCATATATATTTTTATTAAATATAATTAATAAATATATTTTAAAAATGTTGAACAAAGTTAGAGCATAGACACAAGATGATTGTAAATGTATTTTATGATTCTTTGATTACGTGTGTATTAACTTTTGTCAAAAAATTTTTACATTTCAGATTGGCATCTGATGACTTCCAGGAATATATTATTATTTTTGGTTCAGTAACTATTACATTTTAAAATGGTAATAATATAAAGTTTAGTATTAAATACACTATTTGGAACAGATTATAATAAATATCCATATAATCTGTCAATAAAAATCAATTTGACTCCCATGACTGGTAGTTGTCTATTTGACAAGCACATGCATAAGATCAAATAATGCTTTAATTGTTGAAAATCCACTGATTCAGAGAATATTACATTAAACTATCTTTTTTAACATTCATTGGGGAGTGAGATCCATCGATGCTTTTCTTTAGAAATTATTAGATGTTAAAATAATTTTGGATATGTAGTCAATTTCACAAAAATTAATGTTTTACACTTTTAAGAAGGGGAAGTGGTTCAATTACATTAAAATGTTGAATGTAAAATTAATTTTATAAGATCTTGTATCTTCCTTAGGTATCTCAAAACATTATTTGCAAAACTTATTAAAATTTTACATTTATAAATGGTAGGTCATTTAACTTTATATTTTTCACAAGCTAGTTATTGGATGGCAGGTTAATCGATTTGATTTTCTAGTGGAGTCATTTAACTATAGTTAATAATATTATGTAGTTTTTAAAATCTTACCTCTTGGGTTAGACATCACATATCTATATATAATTTTCATTACCCTTTAGTTTATTTTGACAATGTTAAATCAACATTACAAATGTTTTGGTCCTTAAAGGGACATTCACAAAGTATATTGTGTATTGATTTTTACATTATTCATAAAATAAGTTAAACATATTTAGAAAGTACTATAGAATTACATTCAGTCTTTAAATATACTTTGTAAAAAAAAAAAAAAATGCACATATCTTAGTCAATTACATAAGGTAAATATGTGCAAACAACAATCAGCATCAAAATAGCCTATGTAGATATGTATTTAATAAAAAAAAATATCTAATTACAATCTAATGATTGAATACCAAAACATATTAAGTTGTTCAAATATTATAATCTTATCCAAAATGCATACATAACATATAGCTTAATGTTCCTCTAAGCTGAAGACTCCGAAATACCTCCTTTACAATATATATTTCAGTCAGTGTGTAAAACAATCCAGAAGTTAATCTAAATTTTATCGACTCATATGTTATACTAATTTAGCAAAAGGAAGTTGCCTAGGTTTCTGATATTTCAAGCATTATTGTGAAATGTTTATTTAAAGGGACATGAACTAAAAATATACTTAAAGGGAGACAGTTAAAAAATTAATGATTTATACATTCTGAATGAGTATTCTATTTTAAGCAACTTTAAAAATTGTCTCATATTATGAATGCTCCTTGTGATGTTGCTATCATTAATTTCAAAATAAGGCATTAAATAGATAATTTATTAGCTTCAGTACTCTGGACTGAACTTGTTTTTTTGTGGTGGATTAATTTATCCAACAATCATCAAGGACAACCCCGGTTTTAGAAAAAATTGTCCGTAATCTCAAATATCATCATTGATTTGCAAAGAAAGATAACAAGATAATTGTTAACATTTGAGAATCGGATTAAATTATAACGTTGATTAACATTTCATGCTCAATCTGAATCACCAACGCTAAATTTGTTTGGACAGTGTCCCTTTAAGAGATTTAAAGAGTGTATTTACTTCTCTTCTTATCTTGACATACTTTGCTTGAAAAGCATATCGAGATAGGCTCAGTAGATGAAGATTGGTGGATGCACAGAGATGCCTTATGTGATTGGCTCAACCATGTGCATTTAAATTTCTTCTGTTGAGGATATCTAAATACTAAGATACATTGATTTACATTTTAAAGTCTAAACAATTTTCTATCTCTACAGATCATTTTATACAATTGTTTGTTTGTAATGTCTATTTAAAAATAAAGACGCCATTGCACAATAACATATATGAGCACTTCAGACAAATACAAGCTCGAGGTTTATTTACTAATAACAAACAAACCTGTAGTTTAACATTTATAAACAGATTATCCAAGTTACTGACCTTATAACCTGAATTTGAACATTCAGAAATATTGCGTGGGAAACGCATCTTGAAACACCAGATTAGCATCTTTAAACATTAGAGTCTAATGTCACGCAATAGCACACAATCAATGTGCATTATGAAATACATTTAATAGAGCAATATCAATACTTCACAATAAGTCAATAAATGGATTTTATGAACAATAAAGACATACAATATTAAATGTGTATTTGTATTAAAGAAACAGACCGTTATTAAACCGAGAAATGTCTACAACATTTAATAATGTCACAGTATTAGATTTTAAAGAGAATTTAATCATTAATATTTAACGGATCACGGATATTAAATCTGCGTCACACATATCCGCATGACAGGCCCATGAGTTACAAATAAGTCTACCTGAAAAATGAAGTTACAGCACCACCATGAGGTATGTGTAAGGAAGTTACTAAGATATGAAACATTAAGGAACGGCCAATCAGAGTTCATCACACAAACACAACTTGAGTCAGGATGGTCTCACAGACATTATAACAATATTTCAAACTTTTATCCAATCAGATGTACAGATAACTTGTCCCATGGTGCATCTCATGTTTACTTCACCATATAAAAGTCCATTACACGTTGCCATCTTTGTCAGTTCTCTAATGCCTGCAGGCAGTATATATATTGATATATTTATATATTATATTATTATCAAACCGAGCAGGCATGTCAGCTCCCAGGTTCACCAAGGAGGAGAGCGCTGCACTGGTCCACGCCGTCAAGGACTTTTATCCCCAGCTGTTTGGGAACAAGAGGAGGTTGACAGATGCGCCTGTTAAGAAGGCCCTCTGGGAGTCTATCACCAATGCGGTTAGATTGGTGTGTGACGTCCAGAGGACCCAGGATCAGATCATGAGGAGATTCGGAGATATGAGGTTGCGGTTAACCAAAAAAGTCAACCTCATAAGGGACTGGGTACAAGCCCGTAAAAGAGGTGGCAAAAGAGAGGCCCCGCGGAAACTGTACCTACTCCCTTATGAGGTGACTTTATGCAAGCTCCTCAATCTCCGGGTCCCCAAAAGATTCAGATCCTTGCCATCCTCGGCCTCCTCTTCTTCCCTCCCAGCTGCGGGATCTGAAAGTCCTGACGCGGGGGCCAGGGCAGCTGCTTCTCCGTCCGGTGGCCTGGGAGGAGATGGAGAATCTGAACCAGGTAATTATCCAACTTCATATAATATCTTATTTATTTTTTTATAATCAAAAAATGTGTATATAGTCAGATACTAAACCTATACAGATCTCACAACATACACTACATATGATGTTTAGATATCTGATTTTAGATTAGTGACACATGAAATAGGAATGATGTGTCTTGCGCTCTACAGAATATGCGTCACAGAGCGAAAATGGAATTGCGCATACACGTTAACATGGGTTTGCGGAAAGTGGCATTGCTTTATACATGTTGGTCAAATGACGGATGCGTAATTCCGATTTGAATCATTGCGCAATGATCGCGAAAATGGAATTGCGCATACACGTTAACATGGCTTTGCTGTAAGTGGCATTGCTTTATACATGTTGGTCAAATGACGGATGCGTAATTCCGATTTGAATCATTGCGCAATGATCGCGAAAATGGAATTGCGCATACACGTTAACATGGCTTTGCTGTAAGTGGCATTGCTTTATACATGTTGGTCAAATGACGGATGCGTAATTCCGATTTGAATCATTGCGCAATGATCGCGAAAATGGAATTGCGCATACACGTTAACATGGCTTTGCTGTAAGTGGCATTGCTTTATACATGTTGGTCAAATGACGGATGCGTAATTGCGATTTGAATCATTGCGCAATGATCGCGAAAATGGAATTGCGCATACACGTTAACATGGCTTTGCTGTAAGTGGCATTGCTTTATACATGTTGGTCAAATGACGGATGCGTAATTCCGATTTGAATCATTGCGCAATGATCGCGAAAATGGAATTGCGCATACACGTTAACATGGCTTTGCTGTAAGTGGCATTGCTTTATACATGTTGGTCAAATGACGGATGCGTAATTCCGATTTGAATCATTGCGCAATGATCGCGAAAATGGAATTGCGCATACACGTTAACATGGCTTTGCTGTAAGTGGCATTGCTTTATACATGTTGGTCAAATGACGGATGCGTAATTCCGATTTGAATCATTGCGCAATGATCGCGAAAATGGAATTGCGCATACACGTTAACATGGCTTTGATGTAAGTGGCATTGCTTTATACATGTTGGTCAAATGACGGATGCGTAATTCCGATTTGAATCATTGCGCAATGATCGTGAAAATGGAATTGCGCATACACGTTAACATGGCTTTGCTGTAAGTGGCATTGCTTTATACATGTTTGTCAAAATGAAATGTGAATTATTATATATGTGAAGAATACAGTATTCTTATTTTCAATATTATACATAATAAAAAAAGAAGAATCAAAATAAATTATAACATATGCCCATCAATTGATGAGAATGAAATAACACCAAAAAATAATTAAAGCTACAGTAAACAACACAACTGATTGAAACTAAGAGTACAGAATATATTTATCATGAATTGAATTGAGGAAACAATTAACTCATGGGACTACCAAAGGATTAATAGTTTTAAATTGATTTGCTAATAATGTAAAGATTTTAAACATGGCATGATTTGTATTAATGATATGCAATCCTCATTTAATATATTACAGATATGGATGTTGCTGCTGGATCCTTAAGGCAGGGCTTGTCACAGTATGGTATGTTTCATTTTAATTGACATTTGTCTTAGAAACATGGACAGAACATTACATACTAAATCCACATTGTTCAATATTTATATGTAATGTCCCTTTAATAGATGAAAATTAAATAATTCTTCGGATACCCTAAATAACATATTAGATTTGAATTGCATGCTCAATCCCATTCATTACATCAACATATGGAGTAGAGAATTCATTAACACCAACATTGTCAAATCAATATAATTTTAGATTAAAGGGATAATGATCTACAATTATTAATGTTGTCATTCAGATAGAGTATGCAATATTAATAAACATTTAAATATAATACTATCATCATATGTGAAATATTCTATTGCTAAATGTATTTTAAAATCAAGAATGTACGTTTATCTGCATCTCAATTTTGGTTGAACAACCTGGGTTTTTATTGATGATTGGTGGATACCTTCAACAAACAATATTTATTGAATCCAATATTGCTTATCTGCCTTTAAGATTAAAATGTAGCAACATTCAAATTATAATAGGAGTCAATGTTAAATAATTTTGAACAGTTTGAACAGAGAAATCAATGATTTAAATTAATCATGTCAGTGTCCCTTTAAGAAACAATAGATTCATTCATCTTTACATTCTTTGGATTAAACAATATTGATATATAATTCACATATTCACTGTTGGAATTACTTTATAGATATCAGCATACTCTAACAGCACCATGATTACATATTTGTACTAATCAATTTGGTTTTGTATTGTGATAAATATGTGTTGTGTCCTAAACAAGATTACTGTACATTGCACAAATGGCTCGATGTGCCACATGTGTTTGTTTAGATTTGTCAACAGCTGCTCTTCAAAATGTGGTTTGTGTGTATTCTTTTAAGAACATTGATCAATGGGTATATTTAGATATGCAATAGCATCGTATGAGATGAGTTTGATGTCTAATATAGTCTGAAATTAAACATATGTTCAATACATCATTTTTAACAGAATCCCCTTGATTCAATCAAGCATTTTCTGGTTTAATGACTGCTCTATTCTTCACATTTTCAAGTTGATTAATCTTAAAATTCGAGACAGATGTGATTTAGTGATATCCCAAATGTGTTTCCTAATATATATCTATATCATTCATAGAGAGAGTTGGTGTGGTGAGCCCACAGGAATCCAGCAGTGACATAGAGCCGCCTTTGCGGTCTCCTGGTAAGTCCATTGACTCATTTATATGTCATTGAAGGTGTATTGGTAATCAATATTATGAGCATGATTCTGATGAAGCATAACATTTGAAACAAACATATAATTTTCTCTTCTGATTATATATTAATTTTCTTTTAATATTGAAAGATTAATAATTTAAACTTTATTAGTCTACACATTTGTTATTCAGAAGATGTATAGCATATGTTTGTTTCCATGTTCTTTTTTGACAACAGTCATCAAGTGATACACACATGAGAAATCTTAAATGTTCTATGTACTATGCTTTTATGATTTTTAAATTAATACAAACAATACATCGAAAATCTGAATCATTGAGAATAACAAATCTAATGTAATTTGTATGCTCCATCAAAATGATGTAAATCATAACTTTGTGTGTGTATATCTTTAATGCAACATTGATGTGTGTCTTTGAACAACAGTAACATATGTTATAATATCTGTTGTTAACGTGTACACAACATGTTATGTTTTACAGAGATTGATTTAACATATGTGACGGAGGAGGAAGAGGCTGCCTTGGAGTCTAATGGTATGTGAAATATATCTATCATGTTTCCAACATGTTGCTTTATTTGAAATAATTTCATTGAAGACATTCAAAGTCTACAGCTTTTGCACTTTAAAAAGGAATATTATTTGTCTGTTCAAATACACTACTGCCCCCTTTCTATATCAGGCAGCATGAAAAATTTTGTATTGAAAAAATGTATAATTCATGCCATCATTATGTCACATGCATATTCCAGGCCAAAACACAATAATAATGTTATAATTGTACAGACAGTAATTGATATTCATCTGAGTGCCTATATGCATACCATATCCTCATTTCATAATTGTTTACAAATTCAAACACACTTCGAAGTATATTGAAAACATAATCAATTTGAAATGCGTTGATTTGATTTCATGATGTATGAGATGTTAATATATATTTATTAAATTTTCAGATGGATCCACCACTTCTGGTCATCTGGTTTCCGCCCCTGCCCAGTCCCCTGACCAGTCACAGACCCCTCCCCATGCCCAGACCCCTGCCCAGACCCCTGCCCAGACCCCTGACCATGCCCAGACCCCTGCACAGACCCAGACACCTGCCCATGACCAGACTCCTGCCCATGCCCAGACCCCTGCCGGCCCTTCCCATTTATCATTTCCTGTCCCTCCCAAAAAACGCCCCTACAACCCCCTTCGCCGCTCTCCCCGTATTATGGCCCGTACAGCTGCCCAGACCCCAACTCCCCACTCCCCAGCTGTACGGCCTACCCTGGAGCAGCAGCTCACCCCTCCCCAAGCCAATCCCATCCCTCCCCAAGCCAATCCCATCCCTCCCCCCTGTCTCAACCTTCATTGTCCTGGGTGTCGGATTGTCCTTCCCAGGCACAGCTGTAAGTATCATTCAAAATCCACATTATAAGATACTTAAAGGTACACTGAAGGTAAATATTTTCTATTGTGATTCAAATAGAGCATGCAATGTTAATCAAATTTATAATTTACTACTCTTATGAATTATTCTTCATTCTCTTGATATCTTTATTGAAACAAAGAAATGCCTATAATTATTTTAAACAATAAAATAATTGTGGACATCATTTCT
This sequence comes from Bombina bombina, assembly GCF_027579735.1. Classification (NCBI taxonomy): domain Eukaryota; kingdom Metazoa; phylum Chordata; class Amphibia; order Anura; family Bombinatoridae; genus Bombina; species Bombina bombina. The sequence goes on along the minus strand of NW_026511074.1, from coordinate 18,420 downwards.
TTATTGTTGGATGAATGTATCCATCAACCAGCAGGGACAAACAAAGTTGATAAACAAATATGGCCTGCCCTAAAAAGCAACATTCTTGCATTCAAAATCTAGCTATAGAATTCAAACATTTAAAGAATATGTGTAATTTTTAAATATTTGTAATGTCATGCTCTATCTGAATCAGTCAATTAAATATTTAGGTTCAGTGTCCCTTTAATTGGATATCACTACATATACCAATCACCACTACTTGGATCCAACAATTAATGTACAAATGTTTATACATTATCTCTTGTCTAACCCAGTGGGAATGTAATTTCTTCAGGTTGCTATGTTTACACAGCTTGTCCTCAATGCCAAAATGTTTAAGGATAGGTGTGCCTACCACAGTATAATTAAAATATTTAAATTGCTAATGTAAGTACAATGTAAATCCTTTAACAAGATTTGATACACTCAAGCTGTATAAGTGGATCATCTAAAACCAATTAAAGGGGACAACATGTTTGAGTAAACTGTCCCTTTAATGATTTCGGTCTGTCTGAATAACCTAATTCATGTGTAAAGAATAAATTTAAACTAATTGATGTAAAGAATGATTTGTCTTTATGATGACAATGTATCTTTTCTATTTTTTTCGTCTGTTGTGTAATTATCCTTAATATTTAATTTATTCTTTATTTTAGGCTGTGACTCAGCATGGCTCATGCTAGAAGGTATAGCAAGAGTAGAGCAGGCCGTGTTGAGGAACGCAGCTGTCCTGAGAGGGATGAACGACACCATGCAGGCCCAGCTCCGGGTTCAGGACTTGACTCTGCGTGCAATTATGCGATTAAGTTCAAGGCCTGAATCTGGAGCTGGACATGCACAGGACGATGAAGAGGATGACCAGTAAGTGGAGGATCTGGAGATGCTCCAAGGTGGCAGATAAGAATCCTCCGTCCACATGTTGATTTTTTTGTTTTATTGTTGCCATTTGGCCTTTTTAAAAGTTTATTGTTGTGCCTGTTGCACTCTTTTACCTTGTCATATGTCTCCAATGGGGCTATGGTGGCCCTTGGTAACTCTCTTCATGGACTGTGATGCACTGTGTTACCTTGTCATATGTCTCCAATGGGGCTATGGTGGCCCTTGGCAACTCTCTTCATGGACTGTGATGCACTTTGTTACCTTGTCATATGTCTCCAATGGGGCTATGGTGGCCCTTGGCAACTCTCTTCATGGACTGTGATGCACTCTTTTACCTTGTCATATGTCTCCAATGGGGCTATGGTGGCCCTTGGTAACTCTCTTCATGGACTGTGATGCACTGTGTTACCTTGTCATATGTCTCCAATGGGGCTATGGTGGCCCTTGGCAACTCTCTTCATGGACTGTGATGCACTGTGTTACCTTGTCATATGTCTCCAATGGGGCTATGGTGGCCCTTGGCAACTCTCTTCATGGACTGTGATGCACTGTGTTACCTTGTCATATGTCTCCAATGGGGCTATGGTGGCCCTTGGCAACTCTCTTCATGGACTGTGATGCACTGTGTTACCTTGTCATATGTCTCCAATGGGGCTATGGTGGCCCTTGGCAACTCTCTTCATGGACTGTGATGCACTCTTTTACCTTGTCATATGTCTCCAATGGGGCTATGGTGGCCCTTGGCAACTCTCTTCATGGACTGTGATGCACTGTGTTACCTTGTCATATGTCTCCAATGGGGCTATGGTGGCCCTTGGTAACTCTCTTCATGGACTGTGATGCACTGTGTTACCTTGTCATATGTCTCCAATGGGGCTATGGTGGCCCTTGGCAACTCTCTTCATGGACTGTGATGCACTCTTTTACCTTGTCATATGTCTCCAATGGGGCTATGGTGGCCCTTGGTAACTCTCTTCATGGACTGTGATGCACTGTGTTACCTTGTCATATGTCTCCAATGGGGCTATGGTGGCCCTTGGCAACTCTCTTCATGGACTGTGATGCACTGTGTTACCTTGTCATATGTCTCCAATGGGGCTATGGTGGCCCTTGGCAACTCTCTTCATGGACTGTGATGCACTGTGTTACCTTGTCATATGTCTCCAATGGGGCTATGGTGGCCCTTGGCAACTCTCTTCATGGACTGTGATGCACTGTGTTACCTTGTCATATGTCTCCAATGGGGCTATGGTGGCCCTTGGCAACTCTCTTCATGGACTGTGATGCACTGTGTTACCTTGTCATATGGCTCAAATGGGGCTATGCTTGCCCTTGGCAACTCTCTTCATGGACTGTGATGCACTCTGTTACCTTGTCATATGTCTCCAATGGGGCTATGGTGGCCCTTGGCAACTCTCTTCATGGACTGTGATGCACTCTGTTACCTTGTCATATGTCTCCAATGGGGCTATGGTGGCCCTTGGCAACTCTCTTCATGGACTGTGATGCACTGTGTTACCTTGTCATATGTCTCCAATGGGGCTATGGTGGCCCTTGGCAACTCTCTTCATGGACTGTGATGCACTGTGTTACCTTGTCATATGTCTCCAATGGGGCTATGCTGGCCCTTGGCAACTCTCTTCATGGACTGTGATGCACTCTGTTACCTTGTCATATATCTCCAATGGGGCTATGGTGGCCCTTGGCAACTCTCTTCATGGACTGTGATGCACTCTGTTACCTTGTCATATGTCTCCAATGGGGCTATGGTGGCCCTTGGCAACTCTCTTCATGGACTGTGATGCACTCTGTTACCTTGTCATATGTCTCCAATGGGGCTATGGTGGCCCTTAGCAACTCTCTTCATGGACTGTGATGCACTGTGTTACCTTGTCATATGTCTCCAATGGGGCTATGGTGGCCCTTGGCAACTCTCTTCATGGACTGTGATGCACTGTGTTACCTTGTCATATGTCTCCAATGGGGCTATGGTGGCCCTTGGCAACTCTCTTCATGGACTGTGATGCACTCTGTTACCCTGTCATATGTCTCCAATGGGGCTATGGTGGCCCTTGGCAACTCTCTTCATGGACTGTGATGCACTCTGTTACCTTGTCATATGTCTCCAATGGGGCTATGGTGGCCCTTGGCAACTCTCTTCATGGACTGTGATGCACTGTGTTACCTTGTCATATGGCTCAAATATTCCTTATTTTTACAAGATTATTTCTAAACGTTGTTGATGTTTTCTTACATACTAATAAAAGACATGTAATTGCACGATTCTTTGTCCTCATTCTTCATGTTATTTTTTAAAAGCTCTAGTTTATCTTGTTGATCCTTAAAGGGACCTACCAAAAATATTTTTATATTAAAAATCATATATGTAAGACAATTGTAAATGACTTTAAGATTAATATCTCCAATGTAATCTTATTATTTGTCTTTATATATTTTTCTCTTAGCTTTATCATTGCATGATTATGATTATCATAGTAATATTTTTATATATGTATATATAGATAGTTATTTGTGTATATATGTATATTTCAATTTTCACATCCATGTGTGTATTTAGAAACTCTGCATGAATTGATGCACCTTTAACAAATGATCTGAGGATTGATACAATGATATAATCCCTGTAAAGTGTTCATTTTATTGAAATAGTATTGTCTATGTGTATCCGCTTTTTAAAAACAAAATAATTTCCCTTTAAGGGATGGTGAGCACAATTGTTAATGAATGTATTTCCATTTCTAAAGCGTTTTTGTCCTTTTTACATGAACAAGGACATATAATCTTATTAATAAACAATCTTATTGTAATGTTGACAGCACATGTATTTCATTTTCTATTCTATCTTATTTTAAAAGTGTAACCAAAAAAATCTCTGTGTGTAATGCAAATATTTTAGATGATGAATATTTGTTTAAAAATATGTTAACAAAATACTTCTCCTCCCATATATGGCTATAGGTAGGCTGACCATATTTAAACTTGAATAAATGACACGTTTAATCAATCCATGTATCATTATTGTAATTCCAAAACAATCCAAACATATCTTAAAACATCAATGGCATATGTATTTCTCATGTGTATCTTTTAAATGTTAAAGATATACACCATAGCTATAGTTCAAGGGACAGTCAAGTCCGAAAAGATGATTCATGATTTGGTGACATTCCTAGATAGCAATCTAGACACATACTAGTTTCTAAAATATAAATACGTTTTTTAGTGATATGCCAAGCTGTCAACTGAGTCCTTGTATTGGCTGCGGTTTTTCAGCTATCTCGGATGCGCCATGTTGCTCAAAATGTTGCCTGCCAGGCTGTCCAATGATTCCTTGTATTGACTGACGTTCTTACGTGATCAAGAATGTTCCTTTTATTGGATGGCGTTTTTACGCGATCAAGGATGCGCCTTTTTTTTTGGGCGTTATTACGTGATCAAGAATGTTCCTTTTATTGGATGGCGTTTTTACGCGATCAAGGATGCGCCTTTTTTTTGTTGCGTTCTTACGTGATCAAGAATGTGCCTTTTATTGGATGGCGTTCTTACGTGATCAAGGAAGCGCCATGTTAAGACGTCACATGCAAAGGTAAAAATACTTATGATTGGATTACGTAGTCCCGCAATATTTGTTTGTGCACGTTAAACACGTTTGTGACTGCAGCCAATTTTAAAAACCTTGCGAATATGTATTATTTGCATCATGTTACATTGTTGACCCGTAGCTGATAAAGACCACCACATTCTCTTTTGCTGGATGTCTGGTTGAATAAACGAACGAAAGCAAAATGTTTTCATGCATATGATATTTCGAGGCAAGTGCAAATCTCTATAGTCCATGTTGTTTAATATGTTTGTCAACAATATGTTCCTTTTTCAGAAAAATGACTGTTGTTTTTAATGTTAAAGATATCTAATGAATAAATATGCGCTATTGTGTTAGAATAAAGTAATCAATATGCATTTAGCTTTATCATATGCTAAATATATGATGCCGACTTCTTCTAAATGTAATTTCGTTGTAAATTTTATTAAAGGTTCATTAGACACTCACATTATAAATCTAAATATTTTATTTTGTCTCTAGTTAGATAGTCCATTGTTTAACAAATACACGTTTCATTTTGCTTCTGTTCAAAGAAAATGTAATTAATTATCAGACTCCTCGCCAAGCCTCTAAGTTTCATGTGAGTACCATCTCCAGCTTTCTACTATTTGTGTAAAGGGTCTTTTCATATGTTAATGATGGGGTATTGTCTTGTTTTACGGTTGTAATGGGGGTTCATCTATATTTTCAATAGAGCTAACCCGATTTTCTTTGAAAGTGTTTGAAGCTTTGTAATATTGATATCAGTATATGTTAATCTTGTTGTTTGTAGTAGTGTCTATTACATACAGTTCTGTTAAAAATATAGTATACTGTCCCTTTAATGCAAATGTTGATTTTTGTATCATGTATGAGTTCCACATTGTTTAATCTTCAAATATATTATTGTTAGCATATTTTCACCCCCCACTCCTAAAAGGACTTTAAACCATATTCATTGTTCAAACAAATGTCTTTCTTAAAAAAAATTAACACAATAATGTCTCTTTAAGAAAATAGACTTTATTTAACACGTCAATATAAATCTGATTTCAATATTGAATTTTTTTAAAAGTACATGTAGATATACCAACAAGCTTCAAATATGTGTTAGCATATGTAATTTTGTTAAAGGGACAGTTTAGAAAACAATAATGTTTTGCATTATTCTAAAAGTCAATTTTGTAATATCAATGATCTCAAAGGTTTCTCACCAATTAATCATTTGTCTTTGTTTATTTAAAATTGCTAGCTAAACCTATGAGGTTCGTGTGCTCATTTCTTCGAGCTTGAAGAGTGCATGTAATCATTATACAATTTGACCACTAGAGGGCATTTGGATAGCATTTGTATATGTAAAACCTTGTGCTCATACAGCATATTATTTACCATGTATTGATCATTGATATCTAAAAGGTTGTTATGTCAGAACAACAAATAAGTGGTCATTTTTCCTAGGCATAGATACAAGGTTAAGCACATAAGTCACACGTATTTCTCCATGTTTTGTTGTTTCCAACTTGATAATGCGTAATACAGTGTTTTCTTTGTAATCAATAATTTTCTGACTGTCCCTTTAAGCTGTGTTATTGGCATTCAAACAGTAATATGCCATCATGGATAATTGTAATGGTAATTTTGTTTGTGATTCGGGAAACAGTTTGGACATCACATCACAGAAACCAATCAATATCATGAACAAGGATAGGTATGTGATGATGTGGTTTTCACACACTTATAACACACACTCTGCAAACAATCTGCCTCCATGGACCCGGTCCCATAGAAGTAGATTATATACAGAGTGTGGTCCACAAGTGTATGAAAACCACATCATCACATACCTATCCATTACACATTAAATAAAAAAAACATTAAAGATGAAAATAAATACTTACTTCCTCTTCCTTCCCCTCTTCCCACGGGGCTGAGGCTCTGGGAGGGGCAACTGCCGACTCCGAAGAGTTCTCCTTGGAGCTGTTGTGGGAAGAGTGGAAGGAAGAGTACTGGGACGACCAAGGTGAGGAGGAGAAGATGGCTGAGGAGGAGAAGATGGCTGAGGAGGAGAAGCTGGCTGAAGAGGAGAAGCTGGCTGAAGAGGAGGAGATGGCTGAAGAGGAGTAGATGGCCCGGCAGGAGTAGATGGCCCGGCAGGAGTAGATGGCCCGGCAGGAGGAGATGGGCCGGCAGGAGGAGATGGTCTGGCAGGAGGAGATGGGCTGGCAGCAGGAGGCCCAGCAGCAGGAGGCCCAGCAGCAAGAGGCCCAGCAGCAGGAGGCGGACCAGGAGGTAGACCAGCAATGCGCCTCCCGGAAAAAATTGAACATCTCATGGTGCAGATGAAAGATTCTGTTTTGGCCTTGTTCGATTCTATTGAGTATGTTTATTATTTGGTTTTGTCCTTCAATTATTTGATTTTGTCCATCAAGAATTCGAGTGCGGCCTTCGATATTTTGTATCCGGGAGTTACGCATCTGGTCTATGTAGTCCAGTAGAACCCTTACCTCCGCTATTTCCTCTTGTTGTGCTTGGCGGGGTACGCGTGCACGGCGGGGTGCCCGTGCACGGTGGTGTGCGGGTCCTTGAGGGTCCTCTGGTTCCGCGTGCTCCTCCTCTGCTTCCGGGGCCTCTTCATCAGCTTCCGTGCGCTCTTCGTCACGGGGGGCCTCTTCCCTCCGAAGTGGAAATTCCTCCCCACCACTCTCATCCCGGGGAGATAGATGAGGCTGTGTTTCTTGTGCTGCCTCCTCCCCAGACTCTGTATATTAAAAAAAATTAAAAATAAAAATGTATATATTAGCATATTTGCAAATCAAGCTTTAAATGACTTAGCTTACGATACAATTACAAATGCAGAATCATTAATCCACTTTGAAATCTAACAAAAAATCAATACGATTTCAGCTTTTTCTAAACCGTGTTTGTGATATCTGTGGTCAATGTGAATGTTTTCGCGTTTGTTTTCAGTCTGTTTAAATGCACACCTAACCTATAGCCTAGATACTGATGTAACCGCAAAGTAATTGAATGCGTGTAAACAACGTTATAGCATTAATCTGATCCTTAAAGGGACATGAAACCCAATGTTTTATCTTTCATGATTTAGAAGCATACATTTATTATCAACTTTCTAATGTACTTTTCTTATCTAATTAGCTTCATTCTCTGTATATTCTTTGCTGAAAAGCATATCTAAATATGCTTATAAGATGCTGATTGTTAGCTGAATATAGCTGCCTCCTGTGATTGTTTCACCGTGTGCATGGCTATTTCTTCATTAAAATATATCTCAAGAATGATTCACATTAGGTAATATAAGTACATTTGAATGTTTTGTCAAATTGTATTCGCTACCTGAATCATGAAAGTAAAGGTTTGCGTATAGTGTTCCTTGAAATACATTCGTATGTGAATTTATTCTTAAATGAGCTTACCGTCAGATGAGAGTGGCAGGTTCCCGGTATCAATTCCTCCGATACCGACTATTTCCACCTCGGAGATGCTGGGCCGCAACATTTCCTCCCATCGGCAGTACTCTATTTCCAGGGCAGGTCCGCCACCGGTTCCTGCGGCATGTCGGGCCTCCAGACTTAACTTTTTCTTGAGATCCATCTTACAGTCCCGGTAGCGATGTTTTATCGAATCAAGATCTCTGTTCCGGCCACCCACTGCATTGACTGCATTTCTTATCTCATTCCAGAGCCTCCTCTTGTCAGTCGGGGTAGTCTTCTGGTGCTGCAGCCTCCTATACCTGGCCATATAGGCCTCTACGAGGGCCTCCTTCTCCTCCATCGAAAACCTCGCCTCCCTAGTCGCCTTGGCCTTCCCCTGTGACGATGCCCTCTGTTTCCCGGACTGTGAAGCCCTACTCTGACCGCCACTGGGCCCAGCCACTTGGTCATCTTGAACCAAGTGGCTGGGTCCAACCACCGCTTCCACCCCCGCTTCCTGCCCCCCTTCCTGCTCCCCTTCCTGCCCTGTTCCTCTCCCCCTCCCTCTCCTCCCCCCTCTACCTCTCCCCTGCCTGGCCTCCATCTGTTCCCTAAACTAAACCCCAAATAATCCAAAAAAAAGTGAGTGTGATGAAATGAAAGGGGGTCAAAATAAAGAACTAAAAAGACAAAAAAAGTGCAGAAAGTGTGAGAGGGATGTAAAAAAACAAAGAGGGTAAGGAGTATTTAAATAAACCAAAAGAAGAAGAAGACTAAAAGGAGGATATGTAAACTAAATGTAACTAGAGGATGGGTATGGGATGGGTATGGGGTATGGGATAAGAGTAAATGGGATGAAAGGGAATGGGACTACAGGGAATGGGGTATGGGGTGTAGTATGAGGGGGTAGGGGGTATGGAGTGTATGTAGTGTTATTGATAAGTGTATGTATGTATTGAATGTGTTTGCGTGTAAATGTGTTAAGTGTACAGAAAAATCACTCGCTCGCTAACTCACACTACTACTAATTCTCACTTACACACTACTACTAATTCTCACTAACAAACACTCCCACTAACTCTCACTAACTACCAGTAACTTACGCTCCCACTAACAACTCTCACTAACAACTCCCACTAACTGACTCTCTCCCACTCCCACTAACTCCCACTAACTCACTCACGATAACACTAACAACTGACTCTCTCACGCTAACACTAACTCACTCACAATAATGCACCAACTCTCTAATCTTAAACCTCCAATCTCCAAAGACCCACCAGCAACACAGTCAAAGAAGCCCTGCTTGTGTGGTGCTTATATACCCTGTGTAAATGTTTAATGATGTACCAATTTCCGTTGTAAATAGTGTTCATGTGTGCTTTATTAGCAATTAATATTAGTGCAATGTGTATTAGTTGTGTGAATTTGCGCATGCTCATTTGGAGTTAGTATTTGTGGAATGTGTAGAATGCGATGATGTCATAGTGGTCGTTTTCTCTAACATTGTCCAATAGTATTCTTTTTAAATGTGAATTTGCGATGGTGTGGTATTAGTGAAGTGTTGTATATGTATGTTTGTCCTAATATATAGTGATATTGAATGCGAATATTTTTCTAGTGTATGTATATATTTTTTATTCCTTGTTGCTATTTTGCGATTTTCCGCATCTTAAAGTATATGCGTATTCCCCGTATTAAATTTTATTTCAAATCCCCCCGTTTGTGAATGTGTAATGCTTGTGTGCTTTGTTGATTGATTGTTGTTGTGACATTAGCGGCGTGTTATTGTTGTGCATGATGTGGTATGCGTCATATGACCGAGCTGTGCGTATTCTCGCGAGATCGAGTGTTAGGTGAAAAAAGCTATTTTTTTGCTTTCCCATTGATCTCTATGGGAGACTGTCTTACGCGGGCAGTATTACGCGTGTGACATACACGCGTTAGGAGCATCGTTAGATGGTCTTTGTTGAACTCTAAATACCGGAGTCAAACAATGCCGTGCGTTAGACATAAAACACGCGTGGCGTTAGCAACCCATCTACCGCCAAACTCCAAATCTAGCCGTTAAACTTTACACTTATTTTATCAATATTTAATGAACTAATGAAACTTTATAAAATACATCTTCATGTTATTCTGAGACTAATCTTTTATTAGAACGCATCATTCCATCTAGCATTTATTTAGTGTTTAATGTCCCTTTAAGAAAGTCCTTAGGGAAGCCAGATCTCAGGTAGGCAGAGAATTAACCCCTTGAGTGCTAACAACGTCTCTGAGCCATCGCAGAGTTTCCCACTCTGGTGCTAACGACGGCTCAGAGCCATCGCTAGCACTCTCCCACCTTGAGGGAGATCTGGGGGCTCCCACCCGCTCCTACCCCGCGCAACTTTATTTAACATTCACATTAAGTATAGGAGCAGGGGGCATGCTGCTTAGAAGCCTGTATCTCAGGCATCTAAGCAGCTACAGACCCCCAAGACCCACCGTTGGAAAGGTAATCACCTAACCTTTCCAACAGTGTAAGTCTTGGGGATCTGGGGGAAACATTAATGAATGAATTAAAAAAAAACAAAAAAAAACCTTTAAAACAGCTTAGCATTTAAAGGGTTAAATGCTGGGTCCGGTCTAGGGATTCTCTGCTGCGTGTGTGACAAGAGCACCTGCGATATCAGACAGGAGACACATTGAGAGCGCGCTGAGTACTTAGCTGTTAAAAAGGCAGCGCTGCACAGGCGCTGATGTCTTAAAGGCACATGACTAAAAAAGAGAAAAAAACAGAGCAAAACAGCTTACAATTATATCAGGGCGAATCTAACCAGCCCAATGAACATAGGAGTGCCCCATAAACTCTATTAGATTGTCACCTTTCAATATATTTGTCCTATTGATTTGTTGAATCTCACAAATAGTATCATCTAAATTTTCCTTCTTCTAGTGTAGTTCATGACGTCTGTTCTTGAGGACTTGAAATTCATCCACACAATCGTCCACAGAGGAGCAGTTCTTTCTTAATCTAATAAATTGTCCCTTGGAAATATTACTCTTCCAACGCTCTAAATGAAACGCTCTAAATGACAGCTGTCACAATGAATAGAATTCTTGCTGTCTACAGATTTAAAGAAAGTTTTGGTCTTAACCACAGAATTCTCTACAAAAATTTCTAAGTCAAGAAAGGATATCTGGGCCTCGATCCGATATAAATCGTTGCCCGCAAAAGCCGGCGACGCCAAATTTTGCGCTGGTTTGATATCACATATACGGCGTAACATAGAAGTTACGCTCGTATATTTCTGCCTTCGGACGTAGTTTTTTGGGCCATAGGCAGGTATACCAAACCAGCGCAGTTTGGTATCCAATATACAGCGTAAGGACTTACGTGGCAAAAATGGAGAAATCTTACTCCATTTTCACCTCGCCACAAATTGCAGGCGTAGTAAGCCTTACACTGTGTATTGGAGCCCCGTAACTCCCTAAACTGCCTACAAAATAAAACCTAACACCTAACGCATGCGCAATGTCTATCTACCTGTCAACCGCGAACTGCAAAATAAAACCTAACACCTAATGCATGCGCAATGTCTATCTACCTGTCAACCGCGATTCCCCGCCGCAATCCCTAATAAAGTGTTTAACTCCTAAACCGCCGCTCCCGGACCCCGCCGCCATGTACATTAAATGTCTAACCCCCTAATGTGAGCCCCCAACACCGTCGCCACCTACATTAAAATTATTGACCCCTAATGTAATCCCCCTACACCGCCGCCATCTATATTAAAATTATTACCCCCTAATGTGAGCCCCCTACACCGCCGCCACCTATTTTAACTATATTACCCCCTAATCTAATCCCCCTACACCGCCGCCACCTATATTAAATATATTAACCCCTAATCTAATCCCCCTACACCGCCGCCACCTATATTAAATATATTAACCCCTAATCTAATCCCCCTACACCGCCGCCACCTATAATAAATGTATTACCCCCTAAAATACTAAAATGTTCCTACCCTAAACTAAATTAAAAATAGCCCTGAAAAGGGCTTTTTGCGGGGCATTGCCCCAAAGTAATCAGCTCTATTACCAGCCCTTAAAAGGGCTTTTTGCGGGGCATTGCCCCAAAGTAACCAGCTCTATTGCCAGCCCTTAAAAGGGCTTTTTGCGGGGCATTGCCCCAAAGTAATCAGCTCTTTTACCAGCCCTTAAAAGGGCTTTTTGTGGGGCATTGCCCCAAAGTAATCAGCTCTTTTACCAGCCCTTAAAAGGGCTTTTTGCGGGGCATTGTCACAAAGTAATCAGCTCTTTTGCCTGTAATCTAAATCCCCCTACACCGCCGCCATCTATAATAAATGTATTACCCCCTAATCTAATCCCCCTACACCGTCGCCACCTATATTACATTTATTAACCCCTAATCTAATCCCCCTATACCGCCGCCACCTATATTAAATTTATTAACCCCTAAAATACTAAAATATCCCTACCACTAAACCTAAGTCTAATCCTACAAATAGCCCTGAAAAGGGCTTTTTGCGTGGCATTGCCCCAAAGTAACCAGCTCTATTACCAGCCCTTAAAAGGGCTTTTTGCGGGGCATTGCCCCAAAGTAACCAGCTCTATTGCCAGCCCTTAAAAGGGCTTTTTGCGGGGCATTGCCCCAAAGTAATCAGCTCTTTTACCAGCCCTTAAAAGGGCTTTTTGCGGGGCATTGTCACAAAGTAATCAGCTCTTTTGCCTGTAATCTAAATCCCCCTACACCGCCGCCATCTATAATAAATGTATTACCCCCTAATCTAATCCCCCTACACCGCCGCCACCTATATTAAATATAATAACCCCTAATCTGACCCCCTATACCGCCGCCACCTATATTAAATATAATAACCCCTAATCTAATCCCCCTACACCGCCGCCACCTATATTAAATTTATTACCCCCTAATCTAATCCCCCTACACCGCCGCCACCTATATTAAATTTATTAACCCCTAATCTAATCCCCCTATACCGCCGCCACCTATATTAAATTTATTAACCCCTAAAATACTAAAATATCCCTACCACTAAACCTAAGTCTAATCCTACAAATAGCCCTGAAAAGGGCCTTTTGCGTGGCATTGCCCCAAAGTAATCAGCTCTATTACCAGCCCTTAAAAGGGTCTTTTGCGGGGCATTGCCCCAAAGTAACCAGCTCTTTTACCAGCCCTTAAAAGGGCCTTTTGCGTGGCATTGCCCCAAAGTAACCAGCTCTATTACCAGCCCTTAAAAGGGCTTTTTGCCCTATAATTTAAAACTAAATACTTACCTATAAAATAAACCCTAAGATATCTACAATATAATTAATAATTACATTGTAGCTATTTTAGGGTTTATATTTATTTTACAGGTAACTTGGTATTTATTTTAACTAGGTACAATAGCTATTAAATAGTTAATAACTATTTAATAGCTACCTAGTTAAAATAATTACTAATTTACCTGTAAAATAAATCCTAACCTAAGTTACAAATACACCTACACTATCAATAAATTAAATAAACTACAAATATCTAAACTAAAATACAATAAACTAAACTAAACTAAATTACAAAAAAAAACAAACACTAAATTACAAAAAATAAAAAAAGATTACAAGATTTTTAAGCTAATTTCACCTATTCTAAGCCCCTAATAAAATAACAAAGCCCCCCCCAAATAAAAAATATTCCCTACCCTAATCTAAATTACAAAAGTAATCAGCTATATTACCAGCCCTTAAAGGGCCTTTTGTGGGGCATTGCCCCAAAGTAATCAGCTCTTTTACCTGTAAAAAAACAACAACCCCCCACCCCATTACAACCCACCACCCACATACCCCTATTCTAACCCACCCAATCCCCCCTTAAAAAACCTAAGTCTAACCCCCAAGTGCTCCTTACCTGTCCTGAAGACCGGCGGAGAAGGTCCTGTTCCAGGCGGAGAAGTCTTCTTTCAGGCGGAGAAGTCTTCTTTCAGGCGGCAACGTCTTCTTCTTTCAGGATCCAGCCGGCGCGGAGCGGAGGAGTTGAAGACCGATGACCGCGGAGCTGAAGACCGTCCATCTGGAACTGAAGACCGGCGATGCTGGAACTGAAGATCAGCGATGCTGGAACTGAAGACCGGAGCCGGAGCGTGGAGGATCCTCTTCATACGATCGCCGCCGTACACTGAATAGGAATTCAAGGTACGCAATTAAAAATGGCGTCCCTTGAATTCCTATTGGCTGATTTGAGCCTTCAAATTCAAATCAGCCAATCGGATGCGAGCTACTTTAATTCTATTGGCTGATTTGAATAGCCAATAGAATAAGAGCTACTGTAATTCTATTGATTTGGCTATTCTAATCAGCCAATAGAATTACAGTAGCTCTTATTCTATTGGCTATTCAAATCAGCCAATAGAATTAAAGTAGCTCGCATCCGATTGGGGGTTAGACTTAGGTTTTTTTAAGAGGGGATTGGGTGGGTTAGAGTAGGGGTATGTGGGTGGTGGGTTGTAATGGGGGGGGGCTGTTGTTTTTTTTACAGGTTAAAGAGCTGATTACTTTGGGGCACTGCCCCACAAAAGGCCCTTTTAAGGGCTGGTAATAGAGCTGATTACTTTTGTAATTTAGATTAGGGTAGGGAAATTTTTTTATTTTGGGGGGCTTTGTTATTTTATTAGGGGGCTTAGAATAGGTGTAATTAGCTTAAAAATCTTGTAATCTTTTTTTATTTTTTGTAATTTAGTGTTTTGTTTTGTTTTGTAATTTAGTTTAGTGTATTTAATTGTATTTTAGTTTAGATATTTGTAGTTTATTTAATTTATTGATAGTGTAGGTGTATTTGTAACTTAGGTTAGGATTTATTTTATAGGTAAATTGGTAATTATTTTAACTAGGTAGCTATTAAATAGTTATTAACTATTTAATAGCTATTGTACCTAGTTAAAATAAATACCAAGTTACCTGTAAAATAAATATAAACCCTAAAATAGCTACAATGTAATTATTAATTATATTGTAGCTATTTTAGGATTTATTTGTTTATAGGTAAGTATTTAGTTTTAAATAGGAATAATTTAGTTAATAATATTAATATTATTTAGATTTATTTTAATAATAATTAAGTTAGGGGTGTTAGAGTTATATAGGGTTAATATAGTTAATATAGGTGGCGGCAGTGTAGGGGGGTCAGATTAGGGGTTAATATATTTAATATAGGTTGCGGCGGTAGATTAGATTAGGGGTTAATATAGTTAATATAGGTGGCGGCGGGGTAGGGGGATTAGATTAGGGGTTAATATATTTAATATAGGTGGCGGCGGTGTAGGGGGATTAGATTAGGGGTTAATATATTTAATATAGGTGGCGGCGGTGTAGGGGGATTAGATTAGGGGTTAATATATTTAGTAGGGTTGCACTGATACCGATACTAGTATCAGTATCGGTACCGATACCAAGTACTTGCATGAGTACTTGTACTCGTGCAAATGTACCGATACTTAAACCGATACCTCCACTTACTACCCATATGCTATCTTGTGACGATATTTCAAACTGCATGTTCCCATTTCATTTAAAGCTGGAGTGGAGACTAAACTAAAAATTGTTTACTACTGTTCTGCCAATACAAATTGCTCTTATTCTTATTATTGTAGGAGAGATCACTGTACTGCGTTCAGACAAACCCCTGAAGTACTGGGCAGTTAATAAACTGAGATTTCCAGCTCTGGCTAAAATGGCCCAAAAATATCTTTCTGCCCCATGCAGTAGTGTGGAAAGTTGAACCTCCTTACTGATAGCAAAAACAGACTTATAGCTGAACATGCAGAGATGCTTCTGTTCTGTTCCTTAAAACGATCTTGCCACTAACTTTTGAAAAATTATTCTAATTGCTAGATTGCCTTTTATACTGCAAGTTCTCATCTTGCACAATTATGTTCAAAACATACTGTACTCTGAGGAACATCTTAGCTTATATAATTGCAGGAAGAGTACTGATAGGAAAAATTAAGTTAATCCCAATGAACACTCATCCTGCAATTATAGGACTAGATTTAGATTACATTTGATTGGTAAACTTTACCAATGCTCTGTTCACATTTCCAACTCCATAGCCTTTAATGGAGTAGGACGTGTAATGAGAGCATTGGTAAAGCTTACCAGTCAAATGTAATCTAGCCCATAGTGTTGTTCACCATGATTAAACAGTATTCTGTTCTATTTTTAACTGTATGGCACTTTTGGTTGATTGCAATTTTATTTTTGTTATTTATTGTTGTTGTTAATATATTTTACTGTAATATTTTTATTTCTAAACATGTTCTGTGAACTTTGTGACAAATAAAACCTGTTTTATTTTCATAATGTCTTTTGAGCTACAGTCCTTCATAATTATAAAGAAGGAATCTTAAATAATTAGTCTGTATTGTGCTTGGAAAACTGTCACATGACATTAAAAAAAAGTATCGGTAATTCGGTAATTGGTATCGGCGAGTATTTGAAAACAAGTATCGGTGCTTGTACTCGGTCTTAAAAAAATGGTATCGGTGCAACCCTAATATTTAGTATAGGTGGTGGCGGTGTAGGGGGATTTAGATTACAGGTAAAAGAGTTGAATACTTTGTGACAATGCCCCGCAAAAAGCGCTTTTAAGGGCTGGTAAAAGAGCTGGTTACTTTGGGGCAATGCCCCGCAAAAGGCCCTTTTAAGGGCTGGTAATAGAGCTGGTTACTTTGGGGCAATGCCACGCAAAAAGCCCTTTTCAGGGCTATTTGTAGGGTTAGACTTAGGTTTAGTGGTAGGGAAATTTTAGTATTTTAGGGGTTAATTCATTTAATATAGGTGGCGGTGGTATAGGGGGATTAGATTAGGGGTTAATACATTTAATATAGGTGGCGGCAGTATAGGGGGATTAGATTAGGGGTTAATAATTTTAATATAGGTGGTGGCGGTGTAAGGGGTCAGATTAGGGGTTAGTACATATAATATAGGTGGCGGCGGTGTAGGGGGATCACATTAGGGGTTAATATAGTTTAAATAGGTGGCGGCGGTGTAGGGGGCTCACATTACGGGTTAATATAGTTTAAATAGGTGGCGGCGGTGTAGGGGGATCATATTAGGGGGTAATATAGTTTAAATAGGTGGCGGTGGTGTAGGGGGCTCACATTAGGGGTTAATATAGTTTAAATAGGTGGCGGCGGTGTAGGGGGATCATATTAGGGGGTAATATAGTTTAAATAGGTGGCGGCGGTGTAGGGGGATCATATTAGGGGGTAAAACATTTAATGTAGCTAGCGGCGGTGTATGGGGGGTCAGATTAGGGGGTAATATAGATAATGTAGCTGGCGGCGGGGGGGTTAATATATTTATTGTTAGGAGCTTGCGCCGAAACCTGCGCCGTATATCGGATCGCGCCCCTTATTGCTATTGTACTCCAATGTAGCAAGAAAGGGGTTAAGTGTTCTGCAGGTCTTTAACAAGAGAGGGTTAAGTGCTCTGCAGGTCTCTAACAAGAGAGGGTTAAGTGCTCTGCAGGTCTCTAACAAGAGAGGGTTAAGTGCTCTGCAGGTCTCTAAAAAGAGAGGGTTAAGTGCTCTGCAGGTCTCTAACATGAGAGGAATAAGTGCCCTGCAGGTCTCTAACAAGAGAGGGTTAAGTGCTCTGCAGGTCTCTAACAAGAGAGGGTTAAGTGCCCTGCAGGTCTGTAACAAGAGAGGGTTAAGTGCTCTGCAGGTCTCTAGCAAGAGAGGGTTAAGTGCTCTGCAGATCTCTAACAAGAGAGGGTTAAGTGCTCTGCAGGTCTCTAACAAGAGAGGGTTAAGTGCTCTGCAGGTCTCTAACAAGAGAGGGTTAAATGCTCTGCAGGTCTCTAACAAGAGAGGGGTTAAGTGCTCTGCAGGTCTCTAACAAGAGAGGGTTAAGTGCTCTGCAGGTCTCTAACAAGAGAGGGGTTAAGTGCTCTGCAGGTCTCTAACAAGAGAGGGTTAAGTGCTCTGCAGGTCTCTAACAAGAGAGGGTTAAGTGCTCTGCAGGTCTCTAACAAGAGAGGGTTAAGTGCTCTGCAGGTCTCTAACAAGAGAGGGTTAAGTGCTCTGCAGGTCTCTAACAAGAGAGGGTTAAGTGCTCTGCAGGTCTCTAACAAGAGAGGGTTAAGTGCTCTGCAGGTCTCTAACAAGAGAGGGTTAAGTGCTCTGCAGGTCTCTAACAAGAGAGGGTTAAGTGCTCTGCAGGTCTCTAACAAGAGAGGGTTAAGTGCTCTGCAGGTCTCTAACAAGAGAGGGTTAAGTGCTCTGCAGGTCTCTAACAAGAGAGGGTTAAGTGCTCTGCAGGTCTCTAACAAGAGAGGGTTAAGTGCTCTGCAGGTCTCTAACAAGAGAGGGTTAAGTGCTCTGCAGGTCTCTAACAAGAGAGGGTTAAGTGCTCTGCAGGTCTCTAACAAGAGAGGGTTAAGTGCTCTGCAGGTCTCTAACAAGAGAGGGTTAA